>NW_027185761.1:77067244-77115468 GCF_028583685.1 Petaurus breviceps papuanus
AAGGTTTCCTCCCAAACTGAGATTTGAGAGAGAGAGAGAGAGAGAGAGAGAGAGAGAGCCAGCTCCACTCTTCCTAAGATCACTCAATTAAAAGTACAGATCTGAAGGGTCCAAGCTTTAAGTCCCATTCTCGTGTAGAAGGTGTGCAGTGTGGTTGGGGGAAGGAGGATAAATTCTATTCCATATAAATATGAAATCTCAGTTTGGGAGGAAACCTTCCAGAGTCAACATTTCCGGGCTTCCCATTGACAGTTGTCTGATTAAAGTTCTAAGCTCCCCCAGCCCCGTGTCATCCTCCAGGCACTACGGGAATCTTGTTGACACTGAGCAGCAGTTCTGAGGAAGCCCTCATGGTCTGCACCCATCCCATCCCCATCCCTGCCAGTTGCAGATGCTGGGGCACATGGCTAGGCATGGGCTCTTCTACCTTCCCCCAAGTTCAAACTTGTTATTGTCCGTCCCCCCCCAAAAAAACAACAACAACAAAAAACGTTGGACCCACCCAACCATGAATCGAATGTCAAATGAATCTCATGAATAATTTAGCATTTTCTCCTTCCCCAACTCATCTAAAATAAAAAAAAAATGTCCCCCAAAACAAGGGAAAAGGGGCAAGGGAAACCGAGCCCACAGCTGTTCCTACACTTGTCCAAGCTGTGCCTGTTTCTTTCAAAGGGAAGTCAGGATGGTGATCATTAGACAAATCAGTATTTGCTGTATCGCCTTGACACTACTTAATTAACATTTACAAACTCAGTAACTTTATTTTCAAGTGGCAAAGGAAGCAAGAGAAAAACGTTCAAGCCGGCAATTTTGTGTCACCGTTTCGCTAACCTTACCATGTCACAGTCTAGAGTGGCTAATGATACACGGGCCACGCTGCTGGTGCTGACTGGTTTGCTTTGGCTCAGCTAGCAAAGGATTGTGGGCACTTAGCAGAAAATGGGCTTTGCCCATGTGGCTCTATGGGGGGGAAGGGAACACTGGTGCTTGGCTTGGCAAAGGAGGCGCCCTGAGAACATCTCGGTTTTCACCTGACATGCCACGTGGTCACGTGCAAAAATAGCCTGCCCCATGGGGGTCGGGATGGTGCTCCTGGTCACCTACCTCCTTCATTCAGGGCATTTCATTAAAAATGGATGGCGTTTCCTGGCATCCCACACGGGACAAGAAGAATCAGTTCTAGGGGTCCTGGGCAAGCTTGCTTAGACCTCTGGGCACTGGGAGCTGGAGTTGATTGGCAGCCTCCCGGCCTTGGCCTCGGCCTCTGCCTCAGCCCCATCCTGCCCATGAGCGCGCCACACCTAGGCACTCACAGACCAGGCTCCAGCATCTCTATGACAGTGGAGAGAAGCAGGGGCGCACGGAGGAGACGGTTACCTTCAGTGGGGACTCTCTGCCGGGTGTCTTTCACTTTGCCTCCGGGGCGCCGGGCCGGTAAAATCCACACAAGTGACCGATGACAAGTGGAGTCCCATGTCCCTGTCAGCAGGTGCGAGTCTCCGTCTCCATGCCCCCTCCTCAGATGGCCTGACAGAGCATCGCCAACCTGTAAAAAGAGGACAAGTTGTCAGTGACTAGGAGGCCGGCGGGCAGGGGAAGCTCATGACCACATCCTCAAAGAGGAGAAGGCAGAAGCGGCTGGCTCTCCTCCACCGCTCCTGCCCAGCTCAGGCCAATCACTGGCTCAGCCCGCTGGAGCTCCCTCCACCTGTTTCCAAACCGCTTGCCTCTTCTCTAATGAAGCGGCTTCAGCCGCTGCTCAAGTCCCAACAGCTCCTACGCAGCGAGCTAAAATTAACGCCCGCATTATGCGCCGCTCATTACTCACTGAGGCGGCTTAACCTTTTTTAGTGAAATCCCCCACTTTGCATTAAAAAATATAAACGGGGATGTTGGTTTCAATGGGAGTCAGTATCACCTCTGAGCAGAAAGGCAGTCTTCCGCTGGAACCCGCCCGTCAGGCCCAATTAAAGACGGAGAGTCTTGGGCTGCGAAAGCTTTTTTTAAAGGCAGCTTCTCTGGTGAGCTCACTCACTCTCGCTCTCTCAGAAAGTTGCTTTGATCACGTCTAAGGAGGCACAGCCACTCAAAGGTGGGGGGGGGAGGGGGAGAAGGAATGAACAATGGTTAGCACCGCAAACTTTGGGGGGGGGTGGGGGGGGAGGAGAAGGGGGGCTGGGCTTCCCGGAGGCAAAGATGCAGATTGCCGAGTCTCCCTTCAGCTGTCCGTTCCCCCTAGGCTACCCAGGCTGCTGCTGCCAATCGGGCCCTCTGCTTGCCAGCAAGGCAGCCAGGGCAGAAGCCTCGGGTGACAGATTTGCAAACCCCAACCATGGCGCAAACAGCCAGGGCTGGAGCGTGTGCCTTCTTTTCACCACTCCTACGGCGGCAGCAGCGGCAGAGACAGCTTGAGCGCAAACACAGGGGACGTTTGCCAAGAGCCCGCGGCGCCACGAGTTTACCCTGTGCCGTGAGTTGATACTAGGCTGCCGTGGGGACTCCGCTGTGTTTGTGACCCGGGATTGCCCCGGCGCCCCACACTACAAAGTCTCCCCGCAGCCACAGACCCCCAGAGTGCCGGAGACCAGCCTTCTCACAACGAGCCCACAATAAGGCGACCCCACTCTATTGCAAAGGCTTGCCTTTTCCCCAACAAACCAAAGTGGAAAACAGTATTGTGGACACAAAACTGCGCATTCTTGTCTGCTACCAATTTCTAGGGAATATCATACTGAGCCGTTGGAAAATGTTCGCTTCTGCTTTGGGGGAATTCTCAAGCTTCTGAAACTTTCTCTGACGATGTCAAATGCAGCCAGGGATTTCCTTCTGTATCACTTTCCCTAAGAGGGATTGGAAGCGGCCAGAGCCTCAGTCTCCGTTCCCAAGCTTGGAAGCAAGGCCTTAACTTCCAGTAGCACTGACGGTCACCTGCAGGGACCTTCCCAGAATCAGATGGTTGCCTCCCATCTCGTGCCTTTTTTTGCCGGCCCCTCCCCCAGGTACGCTGGAGAGCTCCAGGCCACGAATAAGTGGGGTGGGGTTTGGGAGGCCAAGTGTGACAGGTCTCAAAGTGTTTGTTATGAGTGTGAGTGAGTGTGAGTTTGTATGTGTGTGTGTATTCGTGTGCTCGAGCGCGCGCGCGTGTGTGTGCCGCCAGTATAAGTCACAGAAGGGATGGAACATGTGCTGGAGGCTGGCTGCAAAGATAGAGCCTGACCGAATTAGCACCTGCCTCTAAATCGGGACCCACGGAACGAGCTTGCTCGAAGCCTGAATCACAGAAGTACCAGCTACCAACGTGCTCGCAACAGGAGCAGATGGACATGAGCTCAGAGCCACATATGGACCACAAATATTTTTGTCACTGATTATAATTGTTCTCTTTGCTAAGAAGGCAGTTCCAACCTGACAACGCCCCTCCCCCAGCCACTGGCCAGGCCCTGCCTCAGGCCAGGGACTCTGCTGCTCAAGCTCCTCCTAGGAAGCACTTGGCACACATTTCCTCAGGAACTTGGTTCTAGCCCACTCTGAACAACATTCAGGTAGCTAGCTGGGGGAGGGGGGAGGGAGCAGAGATTCTCACCGGTGCCTGCCCGGGGGAACACACACACACACACACACACACACTGAGTAATCCAGAGGGTGAAGTAACCTTTTCCCAGGAGTTCATGTCCTTTCACAAAGGCAGAGCCCCTGGAAGTGGGTCCACAATGCTGATAGCCCCAGGCTCGAGCCCAGTTGTTATCTGGAGAATCTGATCCATAAGCTTGCCATCTGTGCCCTGATGTTTGGTGTGGTGCTGCAACACAGTTGACTCTGGTTTCCAAGGGAAGGTAACTGGATTGGAAATCAGAATTTGTGGGGGCTGATAAAGGGGACATCATTGAACTCTCTCCCATACACACACACACACACACACACACACACACCTTCTTCCACCCCAGACCAACTGAGTTACCATCATCTCATGTCCTTATATAATGATGACCTGTGGGTCCAAAGACAGAAGAATTAAAGGAGAAATCTGTGGAGATCACTTAATTAGCCACCTTCCTCACTGCTGTCAGGGAAACTAACAAGTCACCTTGATGACCACCAAGGCCAAGTTCATTGATTGCTCCACTCTAGGCCATACTGGGTAAGAGAATATGAGAGTAGACTACAGGAGGCCTGTGTTCTCCCCTGACTGGGGAGGTGCCATCAAGCAGGGTTCACACATGCTGATGCAGGCACCCCTTCCTTTTTGGCCCTCCATGGTCACAGTGCACACTTCGATAACTGACAGAGCCAGGAACATACAGGCCACAAACGCCACCAACACAAGATCCCACAGCCACCATGACCCTGGGCCTGGTAGAAACTACTGGTCAAATGGCAGGCATCAGTGAGGAGCCAAGGGAGGAGAAAAAGGTTGTTTTGTTCCTTCTTTTTCCCCCCAGCAAGTCAGATCTCCAAAGAGCCATTTTGAACCCTAAGTGACATGAGTAGGCAGAAATAAAACTCAAAGAGAAACTGACACTTCTTGAGGGAGTCTTTGTCTTCCTTGGCACGAGGCCTGCTGGGGGCTGGCAGCCTGGGAGCTGGAGAGCTGCAAGGTGGGACAGGATGCTAACATCCTGGGGAACCAGGTCTCGGGGTCTGGAGACATCGGGGTTGTGGGCCTAGAGGGTTAGGGAGTTGGAGAAATCAGATACAGATGGATAGAGATGCTGGGGGTGGTGGAGAATGGAATCCTGCGGGGTCTGGGGAGATAGGAACAAGGGATATGTGGAGTTGAAGACATGAGATGATGGTGACTCAGAGTTGTGTCCTGGGGGCAGGGGAGATGGAGGTCTGAGGATCTGAAGTTTAAGGTAATGTTAACCTGGGGAGTTAGGGGGAAGGATGCTGAGATCCTGGAGAACTAGAGGTTAGCAGTCTGGAAAGATAAGCACTGAGTCTGGAGGCCTGAGAAACTGGGATCTGAGGGTCCTTGGAATTAGGGGACTGGGCTAATGGGGACTTTGGAACTGGGTAGATATAGAGTTGGGGATCTGAGGTCTAGAGGTTGAGACTCTATCTAAGAAGATAGGGGTTGAGGATTTGGAGAGGGCTGGGGGACTGTGAGGTAGGGAGCTATAGGTCTGGGATCCTGGGGAGTCAGGGGCTAGGGCTCTACTCCAGGGACAACCCAAAGGTTTAGACAAAAACTCACTTTGTCCCCTATAAGGGGGAGTACAAACAGAGGCCAGGCTCAGGGGCATCTTAGCCCCCTCACCCCCTGGCCAGAGTTGAGAATGAGGGATAGGAAGTCTCATAATGTGCACACCTCCCATTCAGGATGCTAAAATGAGATCACTCCTTCTTCTTGCTCTTGCTCTTGCTTTCTCCTCCCCCTCCTCCTCCCTCCTCCTCCTCTGCTTCCTCCCCCTCCTCCTCCTCTTCTTTCTCTTCCCTCCTGCTCCTCGTCCTCCTCTCTGGGTCCATGATCCATAGCCCAGCAATCCACAATCCAAGTCTGATTCATATAAACCAGAATGTGGTTTGACAGAGATGTGGAGGGACTAAAACTCTTAAGGATCATCCTTGGGACACAGTTTGCCCTGAAAGGTCCCAGAGAAGTTGGCATTATGTTTATAATGATGACCTGTGGGTCCAAAGACAGAAGTTCTGTAGACTCCTCAACCCACCCATCTGAAACCTGGAACCCTACTGGGATGAGTCTCAAGGAAGAATTTCCACCCAGACAGTGTAAAAAAATGCAAACATTCTGCTGCCTCGCTGTCAAGCCTTCCTGGCATCAGCACCTGGTGTCCTGAGGTTTGACCCTGTGCTTGACTCAGGTAGTCAACAAACATTTATTAAGCACCTACTATGTGTCATGTGCTAAGTTCTGGGGTTACAAAGAAAGGGAAAAGCCAGTCCCTGCTCTTATAGAGCTCACAGTTTGATGCAGATACAAGGTCCAAACAAGTATGTAAAAGCAAGCTGGAGACGGTCCAGCTTGGAAATCACCAGAGGGGAGCTCTAGCATTATGGGGGATGGGGGAGGGTTTCATAGAGAAAGTGGAATTTGAGCTGGGCCTTGAAAGAAGCCAAGGAATCAAGGAGATGGAGATAATTCTTGGCATGGGGAAAATGCCCAGCATCAGGAGATGGCCAGAAGGCTAGTATCACTGCATTGAAGAGTACATAGGGATGGGATGAGGAGGAAGGGGCAAGGAGAATGGTCAGCCAGGGTAGAGAAAGGGCAGAAAATGAAGCAGGTAACACCAGGGGCCAGATAGTCCAACCTACTCTCTCAAGGAGTCCCTTCTCCAATGCATCTAACAAGTTTATGCCCAGCCTGGGCTTGGAGACTACCAGGAAGGGAGGCCCCAGTGCTTCTCCAGGTAGCCTGCCCATTCTACTCTGGGACTGTTCCAGTGCTTGGGAAGCATCTGTATTTGATGTTTCCTTCTCACAGGAACTGAAATCTGCCTCTTTGAAGCTTTCTACCACTACTCCTGCTTCTGCCCTTTGGGGCCAAATAGAAGAGCTAAGCTCTCTTCTCCATGACAGCTCTGAGACACTTGTTCTCACTGAATCACCTCTTTCTTTTTCAGGCTAACTAGACTCCACTCTTCAGTCAGTATGGTGCATTGCCCTCTTGAGACAATCAGCATGGTGTGCCCTAAACTGAGGTGGCTATGACTGAACTCTGTACTTTGGGAGGGAATGGGAGGGAACTGCAGAAGGAAGAAACACTAACCATTGGCCCCATTGTCAACCTTATGCAAGTCTTCAGATAACTTAGTATTTCAGAAGATTTCCTGTGTCCCATCCCATCCCATTTGTTTTACAAGCAGATATTAAACACCCTCTGGGGTCCAGATACTGAGGGCACAAACCCCCATGCCAGCATCTCCAAGGTCTTCCATTCCTGACCCAGAAAACCTTTGAGGACACTAAATGTCCTGGTAACTGATCAGCCAGCCCTCCCCCAAAACAGCATCTGTGAAACAGTTTTTCTAATCTGAGAGATTAGATATTAACCCGATTGGATGACACCATACTAGATTGAGCACATGTTTTAGCACATGCTTCAAGACTTTTGAAGACCCTTCCAGGTCGCCCAAAAGCTTTTTGTTGTCTGCCAGTTTGATGCAATTCAATCTATGGCTCTATCCACTGTTTGGGGAGAGAGGATGAGGAATGACACTGTGATTTCCTCAAGGCAACACCTTTTATTCTGCAACTTATACTGTCAGAGAGCTACCTAGACATTTAGAAGTTAGGGGACTTGCCTAAGATCACACAGTCAGTATGTGTCAGGGTTGGGACTTGAAACCAGGTCTTGAAGCTCTGAGATCAGCACTTTATTCACTATGCCATATTGCCTCTTCAAAAGCCCATTGTTAGGTGGCACAATGGCTAGAGTTCTGGGGCTAGAGTCAGGAAGACCAGGGTTCAAATCCAACCTTAGACACTCATTAGCTGTGTGACCCTTATAGATGAGGATAATCCTAGTACCTCTCTCCCAGGGTGGTTGTGGGCTCAATTCAGATAATTCTTGTAAAGCCCTTAGCACAGAGCCTGGATCATAGTAGGCATTACATAAATTCTAGTTGTCATAACAGCAAAAATAAAATTATCATCTCAATTGATTCTCACAAGCGACCCGATAAGTGCTATTTTTATCAAAATAATAATGAACATACAACAAGCATTATTAATCATATATCATGATTATTATTAAATGCATAAGGTGAAGCCCAAAGCCCTGTGGCTGGAGACTTACTTTCAAGTTAACACTGGAACAGTGAAAAGGCTCGCTTTTTCAGTCCAAGTATTCATCGGTTCTAAATCCATGGGTCATCCATACTCTAGCCTGGCCCATCTCTCTCCATCCTATTTGACAAGGAGAGCATTTGAGGCTCATGTGCATAGAGTTTCCCAAATGTCATTGGAAGGAATGGGAAGAAAAGAAAGGATGGAGCCACTTTACATCTCAGAGGAGCAGAGCAAAGTGCTCTGCGGGAAATTCCAAAATGGTTTTCTTCTTTGGTAAGCCCATTGATATGGGAGAGCCTTGGAGACCCCATGTCACCTTCCTGCCTCTCTTCCTCTCCTCAGAGTTCAGGCTGCCATCCTTCACTGCCCCATGGCATCACTGTCATTAATCAAAATGGTGATATTGAAGATAGGCTTCCACCAGGCAGTGAATATAACCATTTAGTTTCACTTTGTCCTGTACCCAATGGAGAACCATGTGAGACACTGGTACCAAAATCATGGGTAACCACAGTCTAGAAGGGGTCATGGAGACGATCCAACCATCTACCAACAGCCAGGTGGCACAGTGCACAGAATGCTGAGCTCAGAGTCAGGATGACCCCAGCTCAAGATATTTACTAGTTGTGTGATTCTGGTCTAATCACTTAACCTCTGTCTGCCTCAGTTTCCTTAACTATAAAATGGGGATAAAAAAGCACCTGCCTTGCAGGATTATTGTGAGGAACAAATGCGATCATGTTTGTAAAGTCTTAGCACGGTACGTGGCACACAGTAGGTCTTAATAAATGCTTCTCTTTGGCCCTACTCTTTCCCATCCCCTTCTCACCAGAGAGGAGGAAATAGTATGAAAGAGGAGAAGAGACTGCCCTAAGGTTACCCCGAGTGTCATTCTAACCACAAGTGGACATGGTAGATGGAAGTTGACCAGAATAGCAGTGCAGAGTAAAGCTCTGGTCATTCACCAGGTGAATACACATTAAGCAGAGACCATCGACAGAGATCACACCTAACAGATAATCTATGTACTTGCAGAACAATAAAGGACAGTAAGCCACGATTTCTCTGAGCAGAGAAGCATCTCCTCCACATGGGATCTCAGTCCTTTGAGGACTTAGTGGTCCCAGAACACTGATTGAGGCACATGGAGATTTTAAATAACACGGTCAAAGAACTAATGTGTGCTGTCTCAGAGGGGACTTTGGGACTCTGAGCTCAGTTCTTGTCCATTGTGCCATGATGGCCTCCATGTATGTCTCTATCATGAATTCTGTGGTTCAAACATCTGTTTCAAGAAGTGAGCTCCACCCCAAAATGCCGTCTTGCAGTCAGTTAGCCACTCTGGCTGTCAATCTCAAATGGTTGCCTCAAGACTATTGACTGGTCAGTGTTCAGATGGTGACATCCCACACTGGCAGTATCCAGGTAGGTGTTCCCTTTCTGCTCTGTCACTCTCCAGGGCCCATGCATTCTTAGATGACTGGGATGCCAAAGGACCCTTCAAGTATCATGCCAAAACAACCATTTTCTTGTTGTCTCAAAGCACAATACTGACATTAGCTTTAACTGATGCAGTATACTACATGTATTATCTCTGTATGTGCAATAACCTCTTTTCCATAAAAAATCATTGTTTCCCCTGGTTTCCATTATACTTCTAGGAGGCACTCACTCCCATTTTACTGATGAAGAGACTGAGTTTCTGAGAAGCTAGGAGACATGGTCACAATCAGAGTCAGGAACAGGGCACTTCAAGTTAAGATGCAGCATGGACTGCCATCCAAGGCAACACGGCACCACTTACTTCCTCAAAGAGAATGGTGGGAGTCACATGGCAGCTGCCTCAGCAAATGAGCTCAGCCATCAATGGGGTCCATCATGGTGGACACTGAATTCTGTCTTAATGGTACCAGCTGAACTAATTTGGAGGGATCTCACTCCCAACTGCTGTTGCTTATACACATACCAGCATTTTTGTCTTTGTGAGCAGCAAAAGAGAATTCACAAGACTGGGGCATCTCCATAGAATCATCCAGTCACCTGATTAAAAGGTCAGCTGCACTAAGCCCCAGAATCAAGCAAATTGGGCTAATCTTTCCCTGAATAGGGGAAAGCCAGGCTAGATAGAGGTAGGCAGGTAGGTGGGTTTTCTGAGGGCAATGACCTCCAAATCCCTACTCAGGGGCTCCAAGTTGCTCATTGCCTGCTAGCATGCTGGGTTATTTTTCAGTCTAGAAGTGTGATTTCACCATAGCAAAGAAATCTAGGTATGGAAACTCCCTCCCCCAAGGTGGATCAGGATTCATCTTGAGCTTCTAGTCACAGAGGGTTACCTAGGCCATTAGTGTTTGGTGACTTGCCCACACTCTCACAGGCAGTGTGTGGGTGTGTGTATCAGCAGCAGGATATGAACCTGGCCAGATCTTCCCTACTCCACAGCATCATCTTTGGGTGAGTGTTGGCTCCACTTTCCCTCTCTTGGATCTGTAGATAACAGATCCAAGGTCAGGAGGCAAGTGCTTGGAGGCTAGCTCTTGGCCTGTCTGCCCAGCAATCTCTGAAAACTAAATCTCAAGTGCCCTACTCCAAATATTCTGAGGTTTTCATGTTGCCACATGTTTGGAACAGAGGGTATAGAAGACCTGAGTTCAAGTTTCTCACTCATGAGATTTGGGGCAAGATCCTTGACCCGCCTGGGCCTCTGTTTCCTCATCTGTTCAGTAGGGCCATTGGACTAGATGGTGACTGAGGCTGCTCCTAGGTGGAGATCTAGGCAAATAGGAACCTGTAATTATTTCCTGGTTACCTCAAAGCACCACCCAGTTCCTCAGTACATTATATTGCCCTGGGATAGTATTAGAAGGAGGGAGGAAATTAGGGCAAAAAAAGACTGAGTCATTTCCTGAGTTTCCAGGTGTCCCCAGACTGGATTCCTCCAGTCATAATCCCCGTGGTCCCATGTCCAGCTCTCTGGTCACTCTCACAAACTATAGGAAGAATTCTGGGAAAGCCAACAGAGCAGCTCCTCCCATCATTGGAGATCTTCAGGTCAAGTCTGGGTGACTGCTAGTCAGGCATTGCAGTGGGGAGTCTTTTGGGTAAGGGTTGGGTTAGGAAGCTTCTGAAGTGTCTTCCACCTGAGAGATGTGGGATCCTGGCAACACTGAAGGAGATACCTGGGGCCCAAACTCATCAGGGACATCATGCCCAAGACTAGCCTGGATCATGAATCCCCTGCTCAGTCTGTTCATCAAGGGATCTGCCCTCCCCTGGAGGCTCACACGCCTTCCTTGGCATGGCTTGCTTGTGCTTCTAGAGGCTTCAGAAGGAAGTTTTCCTTCTTTTTTCCTTCTGAGGAGCAGGACACAGCCTTGCTTTCCTAACTTTAGGTAAATTAAACCCCCAAAGGGAGGGCTGTCACACCTGCATACACTGGTTCTAGAGTCAGCACTTTAAGTTCACTCTCATGTTCAGCCTTGGTCTTGGTAAAACAGCTCCCATTGGAAATCTGGGGCTGACAATAAGAAGAGGCACTCATTTGGATGCAATAAGAACATGGCCAGAGGAAGCAATCCCGAGGGTTTGCACTTCCCATGATCATTTTTCCTCCTACGTTAAATGGAGGGCTTTGCACAGAAACCCAGGGACCATTTCTTCCTGCAATCACACTTGCAAGCGTTTCTAGCCTGGCTGCCCAGAAAAGGCACTTAGGAATGTGTGCATTTCTGTAAGTCATCACTAGTGGTGATGTTTCCCATCCCAAATGTAATTTTGAGGGTTACACTCAATTTATCTCTGCTAATCTGCTGAAATCCCATATGCTGCTCCTTTGGAACTGACATGAAATTACTTGATAAGGATTTGCCAGCTCTCCTCCTACCACATGGAAAACCCAATAGCCCCATCTACATAAAGGCCAAACAGCAAAAGTCTAGGGACAATGTATTCCTGTCCAGCTCCCAGGTAAAGACAGTTAAAGACCATGGTCAAACAAAATAATTTTGCCATGCTGAACAGCTCATTATAAACCAAGCTGGCACAACGGCCAGCAGCAGGCTAACTTTTCCAGAATAAAGCTTCCTTTGAAACTTCCCGGTCTTTTGTTTGGGAGGTACAAAGGAGTTCCAGCCCCTTACACTCCAAGTCTGACAAAGGGCACAAGGACCATAAATTTTTTCTTATCCCAAGGAGGATGTTGAGGCCCAAGACCACAAAAGGGCCTGGACAAGATCAGATAGCTCCACATTGGCATTAAAAAGCTGCCTCCCAAAGCAAAGAGCTCTCTTGGCCATGCTACTCCAGCAGCCCCAGCTCCCTCACCCACTCAGAGCTCTCCTGTCTCAGACACCCACTATATACTAGTCTTATGTCTCAGACATCTGATATATACTGCTCGTGTTCTGATTTGAGACCCAAGGCTTAGCATCTGCTGTTACCAACAATGTGCTAGGCTTAGGAATTTACAAAAGCAAATGTGAGACAGTCTCTGATTTCAGGGAACTTACATTTTATAGGACAAAGAGTTTCTTGGGGATAGGAAATATGGCTTGTTCACCTCTGTTTGCCTCTCATCCCCCTCCTATGAACACACAATGAGTCATGCATAGTAGGTCCCCAGGAAATGTTGAGTTGGTCGATCTTGTCCTGTAGAGAATCATTCTTTTTTTCTAGAGGTGGGGGTGGAGTATGGAGAGAGGAGACAACTAGATTATTCATTGCACCAATATTCTCACTGGAGGCAAATGGAAAAGTCACAGATGACAGAAATATTTTGTTCTGGATTCTATTCTCTAATGCTGTGTAAAAAAAAGGGAAAAACTAAGTACCCACTTTATCTGGATGCCAGGAAAACAATCCTATAATTTCCTTTCAATTCTTAGTTATAGAGATGATCTTGAATAGAACATGGATTTATCACATAAACACATATTTCCATCCCTGGGCAACTGTTGTGATTTTATTTATCTTAAAGTCATAAACAAAGAGAAACAGCACATTAAGAAAGGAAACAACTATTTCAAATGAAGTTGCCTGTTCCGACATGAATGGAGCTATGGCTGAACCTTGTTCCTAAGAAACATTCTAGGCAATCCTAGACACTTTGATCTTTCAACCTTAAAGAAGGCAGTATAATGAAAGATAGCCCCCTCCCCCTCAGAGCCATTCGGCATAAGGGTTGCAATAAGAGTCTGCTCCTTTAGATGCAGTACAGGTTAACACCTAACACCTTGTTAGACAAGAGGGAAAGGAGGCAAGATACAGGTAAGAGAGAGTATGGGTGCAATGAAGCTGCTCATTCCGACCTTTCACAGTCTTTCACATCTTTTGGATAATCATCATGGCTTAGATATGTGTATGTGTATAAATGTGTATTATACAGCTGTGTATTAACCTTTGCACAATAGTTGAATGTATATATGTATGTTAAAGACAAAATGAAGTGCCCATTCATGCAGCAAGTCAATATGTCATGGATGGACAAGGTACCCTTGAGTTCTCTCCTAATATATGCAAGGATATTGAATAAATTGGAAAGCAGGTATGCAAGTCAATAACTACTAATAAGATCTGGGATTATTTTTTTCTGAGGGTTTGTTAATCACCCCTCTTTCAGAGATACTGGGATTTTGGAATTGGTGTCTAGGGTCTGTGGCATGGTGGATGGGGACATATTGTGTTTCTAATATCTGTGAACTACCATCTACAACCTCACCAAGGCCATGATCCCTGCTGGGGGGGGCACTCACCTAACTACTTAAACCTGGCTTCCTTTGAACATCAAAGAAAATTATCTTGTTTTTTTCTTGCAAGCAAAAGAAGAGATCCCTTAATGAGGCTCAAAAGTAAATACAAGGTTAAGACATCCCATTCCCTATATCTACAGAAGTCCTAATAAATCCACTGGAGATGGAAAGATAAGTAGATAGATAGATTATAGATATAAATACATATACACATACATTGTTGTTTACCTGTGTTTATGTAGGCATATATTCAGATCTAGTCTACATACATCTATGTCCCATTTCTATCTATATGTCTATATAGTCATGTTTATATCCATGTATCTATTTATCTAAGATGCCATTTCCATGTTCCCAGTGGAAAGAAGTAGAATTGTTCCACTTGTGAAGATGCACACATTCGCACGTTACTAGTCCTAACTAGAACTCTTCTCTATGTAACTCCAATGTGATGACACTGAGGTAGTTGCCTTCCGATTCTTCCCAAACTCAATGATACTCAGTGTACCTTGGAGGCTGTGTTGTTTCCCACATTATCTGTCTCCCATCATTTGTAATAAAAAAATAGAGCATGAGAAAACTGTAAAATAGTAAATATCCATTCAATGACTCACACACTCATCTTTCACTCACTCACTCACTTAAGCCCTTACCCAAGGAAACCAAACTCCATAAGAATTTGAAATATGCTTGTGAGGGATATGGGATCATCCCTGTCCTACGTGATAACTATTGCAATCCAAATTTCTGGCAAATCAGATGATCTCATCAACAGAATATGCTGGAGACCAGTGTCTTAAGCTTTGTTACCCATTTGTGGAGAAATAATTCAACCCATAGATGTGCAGAAGACATCAAGCTGCAATAAAACCTGCTGGTTTTGGAGTCAGAGTTGCTTGACTGACACCCTCATTTTATTGTCCCTGCCTATGCAATCTTGACTGAGTTGCCATCTATGAGATGCTGAGGTTGGACACTGCTCAAACTAGGATCCCTTCCTTCCCTAAGGTCCCTTTTGGCTCTGAATTATTTGATCCTAAGTGATGCTCATCTTGGCTCTTCTACATACTTGTATAGGCTGACAAGTCATGCACCCTTCTAGGTCTCAGTTTACTCATTTGTAAAATGAGAATGTTGTAATAGTTAAAATGCATGAGAAAGACAGAGAAATGGTGGATGGATAGATGGATGGAGGGATGAATGGCTAGATGTATGGAAGGAGAGTTAGATACACAAACAGTAAACAATAAGTAGAATTAAATATTGTAGACTTTGTATATTTTAGTCAATTTCTTGGTTGTAAAAATGGGGTCCCATGGGGAGAAAATGTTCCCTTCTTATGCCTTCTTCAAAGATACCTTAAATATGTATATAGATATATGCAAGGATGTTGCATAAATTGGAAAGCAGGTATACAAGTCAATAGTTACTAATAAGATCGGGGATTATTTTTTTCTGAGGGTTTGTTAATCTTCCCTGTTTCAGAGATCTCAAGAACTGAACCCTCTTAAATAACCAGATGACTCTGTGGATGGATTTGGGAGTTTCCATCAGCAATGTAAATCACTACTCAGATATGCCAGCCTCTTCTGGGTTCCTCTGGTTCACATTCTCCTAAATGTTCCAGGCAGGGGCTCCACCCAGTGCTCACAGTCTTCTTCAGTTTCAGCTGATTCATCAAGAATACTATTGACATACTCTTGGTTACCTATCTCTGCTTGCCTTTGCCATATAGCCAGCTCATCTTCCTTTTCTGTCCTCCATAGTAACTCCATGCCAAAGTATCAGACCCACTATGCTCCTTTCCACTGCTACCTGTGGGAGGCTGATCTTTAATTCTTTCGAGGCTCTCATATTCTCCATTAGCAACACCAGCTAAATGTTAACATTGGAAAGATGGGGCATGCTCCTCTCAGCAATACAAGGGTAGAAGACAATGAAGAAAGACTGAAGATGGAAAGGGCTGTCCACACCCAGAGGAAGAACTACAGTGTCTGATGCAGATTAGAGCAAACTACCTGCTCTCTCTCTTTTGTGTTTGGTTTTGTTTTATCCCTTCTTTCTCATTGTTTGTTCCATTGATTATAACCCTCTAAAATTTGACTAATGTTCAATGTGAAGATATTTATAGAAACTATATTTGATTACATGCCACCATGGGGGGGTAGGGTGGAGGAGAAGGAGAGGGAAGGGGAGAAAATTAGAAACTCAAGGGAGTGTGGAACTGAATGTTGTAAACTAGAAGTAAATAAATACATTTTTTTAAGAAAAGAAAAGATGGGACATTTCTTTTGGGGTAAACTTAGGATAAGTAGAATAATTCTGAAGCTTCTTAAAAGGAATTTAGGCTACTCACTTCCTTTTCAACTCTGTACCCAAGTGAATGTTTATCTGTCCTGTCTGCCCTTGATATACAGACTGTTGGGCAAGCTCTAAAAAGTGCAAATCTTGGCAACAGATATTACTCCTTCTTTTGATGTTTTCTCTGTGGATGGATAGAGAGGTCAAACTCCTTTGAGTCATTACTGGCCTCATCCAGGAAGCTCTGCAATGTCCTGGGGCCTGGCACACTTAGCATAAGACCATCTGTAACCAGGAGCATCAGGAGCACCCCTCCACCCAAAAGAAATCCCAACTTAACATGAACTCCACCCTCAATCTCACTTATCACCATGGCCAGCGAGTCTGGTGTGCCTTACATGGTGCCTATGATCAGAGGATCATTGGACAGAGAAATTTCTATTGTTACGTTTTCCAAGGAGTCTTAAATCATGTTTGTATAGGGATGAGAGATGCCTTGCTTTAAAATATTTGTTGATCTGATATTTTTTTTATCACATCAAATTATTTCTCTTACTTAACAAATGATACACTCAGTGGGATCTTATATTATCTACATGAGAATGGTAAGACAGTAAAAATGTGCCCCTCCAATAAATGTTACTTGTGGAAGACTGATTGTTCCCTGACAATATCTTCACTGAGGATACTATTGACTTGTATATTGATGACTCATCAATACTTTATATTAATGAGAGAGGAGGTATATATACATATAACTAAAAAGGAAGAGAATAGTGATAGTTAGACATCTTCATAGTCAATTTGTCTTTATTAATAAATTCACAGTTTCTCCCACACATGTATTATTGGTAAATTTCTCTCTTTCAAATATCTCAAGTGTTCAAATTTGTTAATGTTCTCACAATTTTATCATCTCTAGCTCAGGTTTCTGTTCTATATATGCTCAGTACAATCACACTGTACTAAATAGAAGAAATATGGGGAAAGCAGCCAGATCTGATCCCTCAAAAACTTGAAAAAAGCCATTTTCCTTATCACAGGACTCCTCCAACTTCTATTCTCCTTCTTGTTTTCTTCAGAGCGATTTTCACTTAATCACATGAAACACTATGCTATGATGTTGGTGTCTTAATACTTTGAATCCAATTGCATTTATGGAGAAAAGAGTCGGATGAAAAGATATCAACAGATCTGCTTCATTAGTCTTGTTTTCTGTTCTACCAAATGAATTCTCAAGGTCCTCGAGATGATCTGCCTTAATTTGGTCTTTCATCAAACTTTGTAGAAATTATGTGGTGTCGCTGTTCTTTGCTATTGCTTGCAACTCTATTAGATAATATTGATCATAATCTTCCAAAATCTTTCCTTCCTAAGATTTTACAAATGGCTTCATAAAATAAACTGTTGTTGACCTTCACTACCAGACCTCTCCATTTAGCAGGAAGTTCAAGCATCTGCTGTCTCAGTGAGATTCTAAGCTATTTTGGTCTCAGTGTGGTGATGAATTTATATTATTTGAACTTCTTGAGGAAATGTTCACAGAGGCGGAGCTAAGATGTTGGATAAAAGTCAGCAACTCCCCAGAGTTCTCCCCCAAACCTCTCAGAATATCTTAAAATAATTACTTAAAACAATTCCAGGAGTTGCAGAACCCACAAAACGATGGGGTGAAATAATTATCCAGTCAAAGACAATTGAAGATTGAAAGGAAAGATCTGTCACCTAGATGAGAGCGGAACTCAGTTCAGGGCAGATGACACCAGCACAGTCCCTGTTGCTTTGTCTATACTCACATCTGGTTTACAGTCCTGTCCCAGAGAGGGGTAGTAGCACTAGCACCCCAGAGTATGTGTTCACAGTGGAGAAGGGCTTGTGTTCACTCACAGACTAGAGCACAGGCCAAGAGAGTAGTAAAGGCACCTCTCCTTAAATCATGCCACATTTGACGAACTGAAAACTTACAGGTCCCTAGAAGTATCTCTGAAAACAGTTGCAAAAATCCCTTGAAGTTCAGGACAGTGAACTCTCCACCCTAAAAGCAGAGTCCCACTTTATTTTTTAAGTTAATTTATTTATTTTTAATTTTCAACATTAGATTCCATAAGTTTTAAATTTTCTCCCCTTTCTCCCCTTCTCCCTCCCCAAGATGACTTGCAATCTGATATAGACTCTACATATACATTCTTATTTTCACATTAGTCATGTTGTATAGAAGAATTATAATGAATGGGAGAAATTGAGAAAGAAAAAAAAAGAGTCTGCTTTGTTCTGCATTCAGACTCCATAGTTGTTTCTCTAGATGTGAACGAAATTTTCCATCATGAGCCCTTTGGGATTGTTTTAGGTCCTTGCATTGCTAAAAAGGGCTAAGTCTATCAAAATCAGTCATCACACACTGTAGCTGTTACTGTGTACAGTGTTCTGGCTCTGCTCACTTCACTCAGCATCAGTTCATATAACTCCAGGTTTTTCTGAAGTCTGCCCATTTATTACTTCTTATACCACAATAGTATTCCATTACATGCATATACCAGAACTTGTTCAACCATTCCCCAATTGAAGGACATTCCCTCAATTTTCAGTTCTTGGCAATCACAAAAAGAACTGCTATAAATATTTTTGTACATGTAGATCTTTTTCCATTTTTTATGATCTCTTTGGGTTTGGGATACAATCCTACAAGTGGTGTTGCTGGGTCAAGGGGTATGAACATTTTCATAGCCCTTTGGGCATAATTCCAAATTGTTCTCTAGATTGGTTGGATCAATTCACAGCTCTACCAACAATGAATTAGTGTTCCAACTTTCCCACATATTCTACAACATTTATCATTTTCCTGTTTTGTCATGTTAGCCAATCTGATATTCATGATGTGGTACCTCAGAGTTATTTTGCTTTGCATCTCTCTAATCAATAGTGATTTGGGACATTTTTTCATATGACTATAGATAGCTTTAACTTCTTCCTCTGAAAACTGCCTGTTCATATCCTTTGACTATTCATCAATTGGCAGAGCCCCACTTTAACAAAGAGCTAAAAGACAAGAAACAGACTGAACAAATGAGCAAACAACACAAAAAATTATGACCACAGAAAGTTACTATGGTGACAAGGAAGATCAAAACACATGCTCAGAATAAGATAATACAGTCAAAGTTCCAACATAAAAAACCTCCAAGAAAAATGTGAATTAGTCTCAGACCATGGAAGAGCTCAAAAAGGATTTGGAAAATCAAGTAAGAGAGGTAGAAGAAAAATTGGTAAGATAAATGTAAGTGATGCAAGAAAACAATGAAAAACAAGTGTACAGTTTGATAAAGGACACACCAAAAATACTGAAGAAAATAGCACCTTAAAAAACAGACTAGGCCAAATGATAACAGAGGTCCAAAAAGGCAATGAGGAGAAGAGTGCCTTGAAAAACATAAATACCCAAAGGAAAAAAGAGGCACAGAAATTCCCTGAAAAAAAAACTTAAAAAATAGAATTGGACAAATGAAAAAGGAGATACAAAAGCTCACCGAAGAAAATAAGTCCTTAAAAATTAATATAAAAAATGGAAGCTAATGACTTTATAAGAAATCAAGAAAGACAACATGAAATATTTCATTGGAAAAAACTGACCTGGAAAATAGATCCAGGAGAGATAATTTAGGAGTTATTGGAGTACCTGAAAGCTGTGATAAAAAAGAGCTTACACACAATTTTTCAAGAAATTATTAAGGGAAATTGTCCTGATATCCTAGAGCCAGAAAGTAAAATGGAAATTGAAAGAATCCACTAATTAACTCCTGAAACAGATTCCAAAATTAAAATTCCCATAATATTAAGGCTAAATTCCAGAACTCCCAGGTCAAGGAGAGAAAATGGAAAGCAACCAGAAAGAAACAATTCAAATATCATGGAGCTACAGTCAGGATAACACAAGATGTAGTAGCTTCTACATCAAAGGATCAGAGGTCTGGGAATATGATATTTTGGAGGGAAAAGGAGTTGGAATTACAACCAAGAATCACCCACCCAGCAAAACTGAGTATAATCCTTCAGTGGAAAATGGATATTCAATGAAATAGAGGACTTTAAAGCATTCTCGATGAAAAGACTAGAGCTGAATAGAAAATCTGATGTTCAAAGACAAGATATAAGAGAAGGATAAAAAGGTAAATAGTAAAGGGAAATGATAAGGCACTTAATAAGGTTAAACTGTTCACATTTCTTCATAGAAAGATGATATTTGTGACTCATAAAAACTTTCTCATTATTAGAGCAGTTAGGAGTATATACAGACAGAGGACACAAGTGTGAGTTGAACGTGAAGGGATGATGATGATGATAATAATAATAATAATAACAACACTAACATGAAGGGGTGAGAAAGAGGAAGGCACTGGGAGAAAGGGAAAGGGAGGGATAGAATGAGGGTAAATTACCTCACATAAAAGAGGCAAGAAAAAACTTTTACAGTGGAGGGGAAGATGGGAGAGCTGACAGGAAGTAAATGAACCTTACTCTCAACACAGGTGACTCAGAAAGAGAATAACACATACACTCAGTTTATTTTACCCTAAAGATAAGTGGGAGGGGAAGGGAATAAGGGAAGGGGGAATGATAGAAGGGAGGGAAGATTTGGGAAGACAGCAGTAAGAAGCAAAACACTTTTGAAGAGGGACAGGGAGAAAGGAGGGAGAGAATAGAACAAATAAGGAAGAATAGGATGGGGGGAAATATATTTAGCAACCATAACTATGAAAAAAATTGAAGTAAGTTTCTCTGGTAAAGGCCTAAATTTCTCAAGTATGTAGAGCACTGAGAAAAAATTATAAAGATATGAGTCATTCTCCAATTGGATCAAGAAATATGAACAATTCCCAGATGAAGTAATCAAACCTCTCTCTGGCCATAGTGCTCTAAATCACTACTCATTGGAGGAATGCAAATTGAAAGAATTTTGAGGTACTACCTCATACCTATTAGATTGGGACAAGAAAATAGGACAAGAAAAGGAGAATGACAAATATTGGAGAGGATGTGGGGAAAATGAGACATTGATGCCCTGTTGGTGGAGTTGTGAACTGATTTAACCATTCTATAGAGCATTTTAGAGCTATGCCAAAATGTCTATAGCCTCTGTCTGGGATGGGATCCCTCCTGGATCAGTTTACACATGGGGTTCCTTTGCAAAGGAATGCTTCCCACCTATTCCTGAGTCTAGTTATGAGGTAGAACAGATACTGCATATTATAAACAGAGCTAAAGATGTTTTCTCCTGGCATATTTGGAATGTACCGTGTATCTGCTTTTCCCTTCTATAACCGGTTTCTATGTTCAGAACAAGGAATCAGTAAAAGATATAAGCTCTTTCATGTTAGCTTACTGGACAATCTAATATTATTTTTCATCTAGAATTAGAAAATGTACAGAAAGTAATGCAAACTGCTTAAGATCATTTTAAAAGTTTTCAAAGAAGAGGAGAATACTAACTTTCTTCATAAAAGTTTGGTGATCATTTCTAAATCTTGAAACTGTTTTGAAGAAGGAAAATACTTTTAGAAGAAATTTTTTAAAATCTCTAGTGTGATTTTAAGAGACCCACTAAAACCTCCATTTGCAAGACATGTTTATTGCTGAATTGGTGTAACAAGTTGTAAAGCAGAAAAGAACTTGCTGTTTTGATTTGAATTTGTAGCTATTTCATTATCTAAGCAAGTGTTAACATTTGTAACTGAATGTATATGTGTAAAATTCATTCCCTTTTTTGAGATTCTGTCTGGTACCCCACCTCCTACTGTACTTTGGGTGGTGGATGCTGTTATGTATGATTACTAAGGATTTCCCTTCTCAAGTCCAAGTCACGTGTGTACCAGGCCACTGCCCAGTCATCACCCTGGGATCCGGCACCTAACCCCTCTGCTTTTAAGGTGGCCGGAAGAAAGGCCTGGATCCACCGCTCACACATCAAGGATGGCTCCTCCTGACCCACCAGACCTGTGGGTAACAGGGCCAGCCGGTGACTTACAACTGAAGATTAAGAAGCATTCCTGCCTTTGGTCCATTCCAACCCCTATGCTCCCACCTTATACTCTTGGACTCTTAGTAGGACAATTGATGGGCCTCTGATTGCAAAGAATGAGACTTATGGCCAGCGCACCCTCTCCTTTGATCTCTGTGACCTACTACTGGGGTTGTTACAGGCCCCGTGTCTCACAAATTGCCTGTCCACCTATGTTAGTAAAAGGATCCAGGCCACCAAGCTGTTCACCCTCCACACTACCTATGTTCCCCTGGACTCAGTTGAGTTCGAGTTTCAACTATGAACAAGAAAAAGGGGGAATGAAGTGTCCACCAGAAATTATACACCAAAGCCCCCTCCCAGTCACCACCTGCCAGAAGGGGGGCGCTACCAGGGTCCCTGGAAACGACCTATTAGGCCACAATAGTTAGGGGATTTTCCACCTGTGTTGCTAGAAACTGCCCAAAGCTTTGTTTGTATCCAGGGCTTTGCTAGGTACCCAAGGCTTCACTAGAAACGGCACCACACCCCTTTGGAACCACACTTTGTTGTTAGCAACATTTCGTTCTATAAAAATTTGCTCTGCAGAAGGCTCGAGGCTGTCTTCCCTACTTGGGAGGCAGTTGCTGGCTAATAAACACTCCTATCAAATTATAATTGGCTTTGCTGTCTTGTTGCTTGGCTGTCCATTTCATGCATACCCTTTGACCTAGCAGTGCCACTACTAGGTCTGTATCTATAAAGAAATTTAAAAAAAGGGGGGGGGGGAAGACCTATATGTACAGAGATATTTATGGTAGCTCTTTTCTGGTGGCAAGAAATTGGAAATTGGGGAGGGTACCCATCAATTGGGAAATGACTAAACAAAATGTGCTATGTGAGTATGATGGAACATTATTGTGCTATAAGGAATGATGAGCAGAATACTCTCAGAAAAACCTGGAAAGACTTACATGAACTGATGCAAAGTGAAATGTACTGTATACAAAGCATATTGTAAGATGATTAGCTGTGAATGACTTCACGATTATCACCAATATAATGATCCAAGACAACTCTGAAGGACTTATAAAACCTATATTGAATGCTTGCCTTCTCGATGCGTGGGGTGGGGAGGGAGGAAGGGAGAGAATTTGCAACTCAAAGTTTTAAAAATGAATGTCAAAAATTGTTTTACATGTAATTGGGGAAAATAAAATACTAAGAATTAAAAAAAAATTTAAAGGAAATGGTCAAAGTCTGTACCTATGTTTGTTCTTGTATTCACTCCTCATTTTTCAGCTTCATAATCTTATTTAAATAGGTCAGGTTCTTTCCGTTTCATGCCATATTATCTCATTTTCATTCTTCTAAAAAGGTGTGCAGGATAATAAATATAAGATTATTTCAGGAGAGAGAAAGGACTATCAATTGGGAGGGACCAGGGAAAGCTTAATAGAGGACACTCTATTGGAGCTGAAACTTAAAGGAAGGTAAGTCTAAGAACCAAAGAGGAAGAAGGAATCCATTTTAGATATCAGCAGAGGGGGATGGTGGCTTATGATTGGCAGCCAAATGACACAGTAGATAGAGTGCCAAGCTTAAAGTCAGGAAGACCTGAGTTCAAACCCTGCCTCAGATACTCTACATCTGACCCTGGGCAAGTCACCTCATCTCTGTTTGACTCAGTTTCCTCACTGGTAAAATGGAAATAAGTATCACACCTATGATTGCCATGAGGATCAAAGGCGATAACATAATGCTCTCTACAAATCTCAAAGTGCTGTGTAAATGTGTGCTACGTTGTTCTTGAAGAGGACCATGACCCAGGAAGGTCTAAGTCAGGCAGGACGTTGCCAAATCATCAACCTTGTTCTCTCTTCTAGGGTCATGAGTCCAGCAGCAGGACATAGGTCAGGATGACTGTAGATGACCCCAGACTCACTATTATTATGAACCTTTGAATGCCCGGAGCTGTGAGATGGGATTTTAAGTCTGGAGAACAGCAACATGACGTGTGTATGTGGGGGAGAGTTATGAGATAAGCTGTTACTGAGTTGGAGGCAGCCAACTTAGATTTTATCCCAGGGATGTAGAAAGCTTTGAAACAAGGAAATGAGATAGCACATGGTTGTTACTGGAGCAGAGAGACGAGATGTGGACTCAGGAGCTCTGGGCTCCAGGCTGGGCATCATTTCTCACTGTGCCCCATTTACTGAGCACCAGGGCAGGTTCTTCCTTTAGGGGATCCAAGGAAAACCAAAGCCAGAGCCCTCAGTGGAAGGGGAGAGACCAGCTAAGAGGGGGTGTGCAGGGGCATACCCGCTTTAGCGTTGGGGCCCCATCTTTGCATCAGTAGGGTGGCTGTTGGAGGGAAGCCCCCTTACAGACTTGACAAGGAATCCAAAACAAGTGCCAGCATGGAAGACTGAGAACAGAGTAGACGTGATCATGGGATGCTGCAGGGGGAGGTGAAGGGAATACACAGTGAAAGAGCCTACTGTGCACCAGGCCCTGTGCTGGCCCTTAAAAGATGACCTCACATCTGCAAGGCGGATGCTATTATCATCTCCACTTTATAGCTGCGGAAGCTGAGGTGAGGCAGAGGTGAGTGGGCTGCCCAGGGTCACAGCAAGAGGACTCATTTGACACAGACTTTCCTGACTCTAGATTCTTCTTCTATACTCTGTGGTGTCACCTAGTAGCCTTACTGGCATGATATGGCTAGCCAGCGGATTACGAATGCCTTGAGGGCAGGGGTCTGAGACCTTTGCACGTAGTAGGCATTTAATTTTTTTTTGAGTTGAATTGAGATAGAAAGCCCTTCCTGGAGAAGACTTGGTCTTGAGGAAACAAATTAATCATTTGGATATGAATTTATCAGGCAGTTGGAAGAGAGCATAATTTCAAGTTGTGGCCACGATAAGCAAAAGTCCAGAATCAGAAAGCACTGAGACACATTTGGTGTGCTTAACAGCTTCCTTATCTGTAAAACGGGTGTATTTCTGTAAGTGTAAGGGTTCTGAAGACTTTCTTTGGAGTTTAAGGTCTCCAGGAGAAGCAGGGCCTTCAGAAAAATGCAGTCTGGATCTTTGTACAAGGGGCTCTATGTTAGCTCCACACCTGGCCATCAGCCTTCATGAAATGCCGATGAAACTCACTGCCCTAAAGATCAGAAGCTGAAGCGATAATGGAGCCAGGTTCTGCTCCTGGAGAAGGAGAGGCACTCCCTGAGTCACCTTGGGTCAGTAATTGTGAGCCATCCCAATGAGTCCCTAGGCACAGGAATCCAGCGCATCCCCTCTCTCTTCGGGGGCCCCAGAATATTGAGTGTGCCACCTACGCTCACTTCACTTCCACACACTGTGGGCACATGGCAGCCCTCCTCTGACAAGTGGACAGATGTGTGGTCATTTGTGAAGTCCATTCCAACAATATAGTGTGTGTGCACATGCACATGTGTGTGATCCAAACGGCTGGAAGAAGGGCCACATACATCAGAGGGCTATCTGTGCTTGAACTTCCTCCCTAGAATGTTGGCTCCCCAAGAGGAAAGATGTCATTTCTGCGCTTTCTTAGCAGCCAACATATTATCTTACTTACCTAAGGAGTTCACTAAATCCTTGGTTTTCATCAAAAGTGGGACAACCTCTTATCAAGCCTGTTATGTGTGTGCACATGTATGTAGCATGTGTGTTGGGGTGGGGAGGCTGTAGCCTTTTTCAGTGATGGCTCAGACTAGGTGCCTGAGGCTCTGGGATTCCTTCCTTCCCCTCACCTTTTCTCTCATGCACCACATCCTTGGAGGTCTCTGAAGGTCCATTAGCTGTCCATGTTCTTGCATCACATAGAGACTTTTCATTCAGTTGTATGGTCCGAGAAGCTTTTTACCTGTGGGGAATTTCAATGGACAGGAGACTGCATATTTCTTTGGATAATGGATGGGCAAGCCCATGATGATAGTTCAGGAAGACCAGGGATCCAGGAGCCTGCATGCAGAGCTCTGCTTTACAACGGTGGCCATGGCAAGCCAGAATAACCTCATCACACAAGACAAACAGCCCTTTCCCTGGAGTCAGAGGGGGCACCAGACATATTTCATCTCCAAATCACGAGCTCTGCTGCTGCATCATCTCTGGCTTTGTGAGGGTGGGCTCTGGGGTGGCAGTAGGCAGTAGTCCCAAATGACCTGCCCCTGAAAGCCACCACATACCCTAGTGGATAAGTATGAGATTCTTGCAACCAAGCTATCAGTACCCATTCTTCCCCAGCTCTGAGGGGTGGTGGCCTCTCATCTGGGGCACTGGAGAGATCCCCCCAAATCGATGAAACATTATCTAGTCGGGAGTCAGCAAATCCTTTGTCCCAACATGTGAGGAAGCATGAGCTCCCTCTTTTGGAAATAGGCTTCCGAATGATAGGAACTTAGACTGAACAAGGTTTATACAACCTCATCTTAGGGAGGCGGGTAGAATTTATACCATTGTCTTTGTTTAGGATTTAAAAAAAATTTAGTCTGTCTGCTTTTGAGAGAGAGAGAGAGAGAGAGAGAGAGACAGAGACAGACAGAGAGAGAGGGAGAGAGAGAGAAAAAGAGAGAGGGGGAGAGAGAGGGGGAAAGGGGGGAGAAGGGAGAGAGGGGGGAGAGAGAGAGAGGGAAAAAGGGAGAAAGGGGGAGGAGGAGGACAGGGAAGAGGAGGAGGAGGGAAAGAGACAGAGACAAAGAGAGATGGAAAGCTTTCTGCAAAGACTAATAAAATCCAGGAATAGGGGCATCATAGAATCCCAGGATGAACTGATGATGCAGCCTTCAGGATGGTTTAATTTCTGCCACTTGGAAGTTACCATTAACAGCTCCAGGGTCAGCCACCCAGTACCATGGGCATAGAGCAGAAATGGGCACTGTGGATCAGGGGCCATAACCAGCATCTCTGCAAGAAGGCGATCTGGAGATGTAATCAGCTAAGGGGTGAGGGTGCAGGTGCAGGCCCTGAATGCCACCTTGAGGTGTCTCCCCTAAGGGCTCCCAAAATTCTTACAGGAATCCTCTACATAGTTCTCACATCTCGGAGACCCCATCAGGGAGCCCTAATGCAGAGAGCCTGGGCCTTGCCAACCCCTTTCTGAGCCTCAGTTTGCCCAGTTGTGAGGAAAGAGGTTTGGGGGCTGCCAAGTGCTGTGATTATTCCAGGACATCAGTGTGGCATTCCCAGGGCTCCTTTTGTCCCATGGGATCCTCACAAGAACCCGCATGGTCAGAGAATGGAGGTGTTATGATTATCCCACTTTTTGCATGAGAAAACTGAGGCTCACCTCAGAGAGGGGGAGCGAAGGTCTCTGGTCTAATTGGTGGCAGAACTGAATTTCCAGCTCGCTCCTCCTTTCTCCAAGTCTGTGTCCCTTCCATTTGGAGAGAGGTCAAAAGAGCCTGACTAGTGCAAAACTGAGTAGGATGGCCAGGGCCAGATCTTGAGGCAACCTGCTCTCCCTAGGCCTGGGCTCTCTCTCCTGGACCAGTCTACCTTGTGGAGGCAATAGGGTCAGCCTGGAAAGTTCTGGGGCCCAGCTCTCCTGCAGACCCCCGAGAAGCCCCCCAGGCCAGGAACCAAGCAAGGTTGTTGTTTCCAGCTGTTTCCACTGTAAGCAGCCTTGGGGTCCAGCCCAGAGAAGCACCACCAAAGACGCCGGAGGGCAGCCCTGGCTCGGCCACACAGGCTCTCACACGGGGCTTTTCGGTGGTTTCCTCCTTTGTCTCAGTCTCGTTGCCTTCCTTTCCTTTTGACAACGGTGTGGATTTGAACAGAAGACTCTGTCTGAAGTGTCCCATGGGGGCCTGTGAGGAAAAAGACCCGGCCTGGTGATGGGGAGGGCGGGGCCGAGGCAGCTTCTCCTTTCCTCTGCAGCGAGTTGGGAAGGTTTCCCTTTTCTCTTCGCCTTGGGCCAGGCTGGAGGCTGCGCTCATTAAGCCAGGCTCCGGAATGTTGCTGAGTCTGCAGACCCCGGAGCTGATTAGGAAGATGTCATTTCCAGGCATCAGTGATAGGCCAGAAAGAAAGAAAACTGGGCAGCCTTTGACACCTGTTTCGTTTTCTCTCCAAAGGACTGGAGAGACGCTTCCATTGGCGGCGGGGCTCGCTCCTGGGCAGCCAAGGTCTTCCTTCCTAAAGCCCAAACCCAGCTTGCTGCCCTAATCCAGCAGACAAGTCTAGAAGATCTTCCGAGGGCTGTGCAGGGAGGATGGGCCATCAGGGGAGGACCAGCCTCTCCCCCGGGAGGTCAGGACCAGTCTGGGTTTCCACTCCAATAAGTGCACAGACAGTCGAACACATGCCTGTGGAGGGAATCCTATAAAGGTCACAACCTTCTGAGGAAAATACTCCAGTGTCGTTCTCATTGGGCCTGGGCTTTCTTTTCTCGCAGTGGGGAAAGTGAAGAAGCTGAAGACCTTCCCTTTCACTGAAAATGCAGCAACGACTAAGACTAAGAGCGAGGTGATGTTGGGGGGAGTGGCCCATGGTGCTCTACCATGGTAGCCCACTGCTACCCACAGCCCTTCAGCTGACCTCTGCTCCTCCAAGGATGGAGTTGCCTCCCCACCCTAGCTCCCTCATGCAACCTCATCATCTTACTTCCTCTCAGTGTTTAGGAGGCAGCTCTGCCAAAGGGGAGAGGGACAGGGGTCCAGATTCTCGGTTGTCTTATTTGACTGTGTCCACCACCCTCCATGAACCCCACACCTATTCAGTGGTACCCAAGCACCAGAGTCCCTAGGCCCCAGTGCACCAGCCTGACTGGGAGTCTCATGATTCCATAACAATAAGATGTGGACAGGTCAGCAACCTGAGGAGAGTTGACTTCAGCCCCTGGAGAGCACAAGTGCCCTCCATGTTTTGAGCTCTGGGCTTCTCCAGACTTAGGGGTTTTCTCTCATCTTTGTTGATGCAGTCACTCAATACACATGCTTAAATATTGATTCTCTTGATAACCACTTTTCCTTTGCCACTGTAGATAAGACTGGCTTTGGTTTTCAGGTGTGACACAATGAATGTCACTCTGGGTCATTCCTGTTCTCTGGTCAATGGCTCCCCTGGCAGTAGAGTGTGACCAGGGGCCCTTATGTGTGACCAGGGGCCCTTATATCTTTCCTTCCTTCCTTCCTTCCTTCCTTCCTTCCTTCCTCCCTCCCTCCTTCCTTCCTTCCTTCCTTCCTTCCTTCCTTCCTTCCTCCCTTCCTTCCTTCCTTCCTTCCTTCCTTCCCTCCTGCCTTCCTTCCTTCCTGCCTGCCTACCTTCCTTGGTGTGTCATAACAAGGAGATGTCAGATAGCCAGAGTCTGGGGGAGGCTGCAGGGGCTTTGTTACTCCAGAAAACTGCTGGCATTCTGATCTCACAGAATAAGTCTCTGAGGAACATTTTTCCTGAGGCTCAAGTGTGTTCTTGAGGTGACATCGGGGTACAAGAAGAGCAAAGGCTTTCGAGTCTAGAAACTTGACTCAGGACCTGGCGGGACCTCCCTGGGCCTTGGGGTCTTCATCATTAAAACGAGTGGTGTGTCTCCAAAGTCTCTCCTCACTCCAAGACCTGATCCTGTGAGTCTGAGCAAAGACATGCCACTGAGGGCCTTGGGGCTTTTCTACTCCTTCAGTCATTTGTTTCTAGGGTCAAGATCCTTCCAGATCTCTAGGGGGGCACCAGAGCTGGCTGAGCTCCTGAAACTTTGTCCATGTGCATCCCTGCAGGGATGGGATGCACTCATCCACATTCTTGTAACGATGACCAGGAAAGGAGTGTGTGAACCAAAGGAAAGGACCTGAGAAACAGCCTGGCCCCTCCTCACCAGAGAAGGATCTACATTCTGTGGCCACCAGCTGTCGAGCTCATCTCTCTGTCAGACCCAGGGGAAGGAGGGTGGGGCAGTAGCTTAATTATCAAGGGCCACAGTGAACAAAACCTGCTCATAAGAGGCCAAGCTGTTCCTCAACCCTCAACCCAAGTGAAGAGGAGCAGGGAGGGAGCAGGGGTTTGAGGAAGTTCATGTGCCAAAGCCCCTGATCATTTCTGTCCCCAAGGAACACACGCGCACACATATGCACACGCTCACACACAACCTGGTGGCATGATGCATACTTAAGCCAGTTTTCCTTTGACAATTTTTATACCAATAGGATCCAGGGGATAGAAGGGGAGCCCTGGGAGCAAACTTCAGTCCCCCCCCCCCCCCCAGACGCTGTGATAGTAAATGGGCGCAGTGGCAGCTATGGAGACCCAAGGAGAGCCCAGTGTGTGTGTGTGTGTGTGTGTGTGTGTGTGTGTGTGTGCTCATGTGTGAACGTGTGTGTGCCCGAGTGCGCTGGTGTCTGGGGCGGTGTGGGGGGCGGCAGGAGCATTCCCCACCACCTGTCTCCCATCGCCATGAGCACACCTAGCACCCGTTCATCGAATTTGATCCCTTAGTGCAGAGTAAGGAGGAGTCGGGAAGAACCAGAGGGAGGGGGAGTGAGGTGTTCTCTCTTGAGGAAGCGAGAACCTGGCCAGCCACGAGCAGGGAGAGAAGGGGAGGGTGATCAGCCACGCGGAGCAGCCCGAAAGATGCTGGCCAGACCAGCCTGCCTTTCTAGAGAAGGCTGGGAGGCCAGCGTTTAGAAACGATCACCCTGGCAATGATTGAGGGCTTGAGGGAGAGAAACCCAAAGCCCAAACCAGTGAGACTGAGCTGACCTGTATCCCAAATAGTGCCCCCTCCCCCGTTGTCTCTGTCTCTACGTCTGTCTGTCTTCATTACTGTCTGTCTGTCTGTCTGTCTCTCTGATCATCTCTGGCCCTCTGTGGCTGTCCCTGTTTCTATGTCTCTGTCTCTACATCTGTCTGTCTTCATTACTGTCTGTCTGTCTGTCTGATCATCTCTGGCCCTCTGTGGCTGTCCCTGTTTCTATGTCTCTGTCACATATAAACACCACAAGAACCCCATCATTTGAGTGGTCCTTGGTACTCTCAAGTAGCACTCTCAGATTCAAAGAAAGTAAAAAAGGCTGATGAGTCCCCAGATGTGGGGCTGGAAGGAGGAGATTTCCAGTCATGTGAGTCTGTCTGTCCTCGACGACTTTTCGGGCCATAGAGCCTGCCCATCCCCCAACACTCAGCTCCATGAGGGTCTGGCATTTCACTGCTGGTGCCTCCCCCAGGGTAGACCCCACTCCCTAGGTCCAGAAGCAGACATTCAGCATTCATTGGGAGGCATCAAGTCCCACCTAGCCCCAGCCCAGAAGCCTTTCTACAGTCATCAGTCAACTGATCCACAAATACCTATGAAATGTGTTTGAGGTTCCCGGCACTGTGCTAGAAAGAGGACAAATCAAGCAAGGTCTCCTCAGACTGAGCAGGCCAGACACCTCTTGGTGTGCTACTTGGCCCTAGACATTGTGACCACTAGGTGGAGCCACAGTGCCTAGAGCCCTGGGTTTGGAGTCAGGAAGACCAGAGTTCAAATTCAGCCTCAGATCCTAGCTGTGTGCCCCTGGCCAAGTCACCTGATCTCTCTTGGCCTCGGTTTTCTCATTTGTGAAAGGGAATGATTATATCACTTACTTCACATGGCTGTTGGGAAGTTACAATGAGTTAATTTTTTGGTATTTTGCAAAACTTGAAGGTCCTGCTTTGCTCCCCATAACCATCATTGTGAAGAAGGGGTGCACCTGCCTTGGCCACAACTGCCACTCAGAGGCAGATGAGCCCAGCAGTCTGCACCTGCCACCCCCAGATCATTCATCCTGCTTCCAGCCCCACCCTCCCCTCTGGGGAGGCAAGTAATGTGGAGGAGGGGCAGCCCTTGCCACAAACTGCCACCCACAGGGTGGGCAGGCCAGACTTACTGAGGTGGGGTGGCACTTCCTGCACCCAGCTCCCCTCAGACCTTGGTGGAGATAGCCCAGGACCCGGAGAACAAGAGCCTGGGGAAGAACCAGGCTTCTAGCGCAGTGTTCTTGGCCATTTTCCCAGGAAGACACCCCTGGGAGATGCAGCCTGGATAGGCTCCTGCAGGGGCTACAGCCACAGCCCCTGAAGGTGTCTGGAGAAAAGGAACTCTGGTGAGCAGGGTCCCAGGCCCTCTCCAGTGGCTCCACATCAGGCCCTGCTGTGACTCTCTCGGTGGGGAATGACCCCCTGCTCTGCTGCTGCCCCTCAGGACCCTGGGACCTTCCCCTCTGACCTGCAGCTGAGACCTTCCCCAAGTTCTGTCTCCCCCAATGTGGGGGGGGGGCTCAAAAGCAGTCTCACTCTAATGTATGCTCCCAATCCTGAGGCCAGAGCTTTTATGCAGGGTTAAGAAAACTATTCATTCACTGTCTGAATACTAGCTCTCGATGATGTTTCTCTGAATACAGCCTGACCTTGAACTAGCTTCTTTGGGGACCATGGCACAGTCTTAAGCTTGCGATCCACATTAGCCCCCAGATCTTTTTCAGACTGCTCTCTTACCATACCATATTCGCTTTGTGCTCATGAAGCTGATATTGGAACCCAAACATATAACTTAGTATTTATTCCTAATTCATTGACTCTGTTAGGTTAAGCACTGACCTTCTAGCTATCTGGGATTGTTGGAGGTTCATTGTTCCATTCACCGAATTAACTCTCCACCTGCTTCCATCTCTCAACTAAGGCAGCAGCTCTTCAGGACTTAATGTGGGCTCTCAAACTCATCACTTAATGACTACCCTTTTGATATTAAGCCTGTCCAGCCTTAGCTGGATGGTCAGGCTTCCTGCACAGTGCACAAGCTTCATGGGACATGCCAGTTGGGGGGGGCACCACACTGTCATGGCCTTCAGTAACCAAGGGTGACCTCCATACCACAGTGAATCATCAGAACAAAACATTTACTTTCATCATTGACCCTTCCAAAATAGTAAGGGTAAAATCATTGGGTCAGTAGGATGCCTGATCATTGAGAGCTGAGACTGCCCTGTGCTGGCACTGTGCCCCCAACATTGGACACTAGGCATGAAGGAAGAGATTTTTGATGGACACATTGAGTCATGTGGAGGGCAAGGTGAATTTGAAGTAACTTGCCCTGTGTGATGAAGCTCCTACCTTCCTACTACCTCTCACATAGACTCCCTTCTTCCTTTGGCACTGTCACCATGAACATTCAGTAGCCCACCTCACCACTGGGCTCTTCTAATGGTCTGTAGCTGAGCCTTCCTGCCCCCAGGCTCTCCCCACTCCAGTCCATCTTCCCTTCAGCCACCAAAGGGATTTTCCTAAGGACAGGTCTGACATGTACCCTCTCAGTCAGCTGAGATAACTCCCCATCAAACAGAACATTTGCTGTCATTCAAAGCCCTTGGCAAGCTGCCCCCTCCCTCTCTCACCTTTCAAACACTTTATACTGTACTCCCTTGCCACCTTCTCTTTAGTACAGTGACACAAAAGATACCTCCCACAATGTCCTCCCTCTCTCCAGTCTGTGCGTTTTCTCTGGCTGTCCCTCATGACTGGAATGCTCCCCTTCCTCATCTCTACCACCAATTCCTTCCCCGGTTTCCTTTGAGTCCCAACTAAAATCGCACCTTCTATAGGAAGGCTTTTCAATGACACGGAGCCCTTACATATAATGCCTTCCTTCTGCTGGTTATTTCCCTTTTATCCTGTCTGGAGTTTGTCATTTACAGGTGTTCTTCGCCAGCAGATGGTGACATCCTTGGTGGGAGAGGGGAAGACTGTCCTTTGTGTTTCTTTGTATCCCCAGCACAGAGCAGGAACTTTATAAATGTTAGTTGAATGATGTTTGCAAGTCTTCCCTGAGTGCTCTTCATGGTCTGAATGTAGGGTCTTTAGAATGGTTTCAGCTGGGAGGGCAACCCTTTCATTTTGCAGATGGGGAAACTGAGGTACAGGGAAGCTCAGTGGGTTTCCCAATGATACATAGTGAGCTAGGGATCTAGGCTGGGATTTTAACCTAGGTTTTCCTGATGCCAATGGCTTCCTTGGAAAGTTGCATCTCTCCCAGAAGAAGATGTGAAGGGGCTTGAGGAATTACTCTCCATATGCTAAATGGCCAGGCACAGTGAAGGTAGGAAAGAGGGACTGAGGAATGGAAGGAAGGAAGGAAGGAAGGAAGGAAGGAAAGAAAGAAAGAAAGAAAGAAAGAAAGAAAGAAAGAAAGAAAGAAAGAAAGAAAGAAAGAAAGAAAGAAAGAAAGAAACAAAAAAGAAAGAAAGGAAAGAAAGGAATGAAGGAAGGAAGGAAGAAAGAAAGAAAGAAGAAAGAAAGAAAGAAAGAAAGAAGAAAGAAAGAAAGAAAAAGAAAGAAAAGAAAGAAGGAAGGGAAATAGGGAGGGAGAGAGACAGATGAGACATTAGTTTTTTAAAGATATGTGAGGTAGATGGAAATGAGAGAAAATACAAGATGATATATATGAGAGGGGGAAGGGAATAGACATTTGTTCAGCACCTATTTTGTGCCAGGCTCTGTGCTAAGTGCTTTACAAACATTATCTCATTTGATCCTCACAAAAACCCTGGGAGGGGGGTGTGAGAGAGTGGTCCTGTAAGAATAGTGTCAGGAGACTGACTATATTTCCCTCCCTCCTATCCAACCTTCCACTTGTTCTATTCTCTACTTTGATCCCATCCCTTTTCAAAAGTGGTTGCTTCCAACTTCCCTCCCCTCAGCCTTCCCTCCCTTCCATCATACCCCCCTCATCCCCTTCCCCTGTACTCTCCTGTAGGGTGAGATACCCTACTTAGTGTGTGTATTTCACTCCCTCCTCAAGCCAAATTCAATGAGAATAAGGTTGCCCCATTCCCTTTAGCCTTCCTGTTCTTCCCCTCCATTGTAACAGTTTTCCTTTGCCCCTTCTATATGAGATAGCTTACCCCATTCTGTCTCTCCCTATCTCCTCTCATTATATTCCTCTCTCACCTCTCAATTTAACCTTTTAAGTATTATCCCTTTCTATTAAATTGGTCGTCTGCGCCCTCTATCTACCGGTACGTATACATATATACATGCACTCACATATGTGTTCATACGCCCTTATACACTCCTACATAGACATATATATGTATGCATATATATGTACATATTTCTATTCCCTTCAAATATTTTCATACTGAGAAAAGTTTCATAAGTTACAATGATTGTTTTCCATTTGGCAATGTTGATAGTTCAAATTTGATAAGTTCCTTATAATTTCTTTTCCCTGTTTAGCTTCTCATGCTTCTCTTGCTTTTTGAATCTGAATTAATTCACAGATTGGATCACTGAATCTGTCAGTGATGGTTGAAAGATCATGGAAAACAGGAGAAGGACCACATGATTGTAGAAGAGAAAATGCCCCTTTTTTCCTCCAACACACACCAAAGGAAAATGAACAGAGACCACCAATATCAGGCCAGTAAGAATGACTTAGGGGGGGTGGTGTGGAGCCAAGATGGTGGCGTAGAAACAGGAAAACTCCATATGCCCCCTCCATAACCACCTCAAATACCTATAAAAATGACTCTAAACAAATTTAAGGCAGCAGAACCCACAAAGTAACAGAGAGAAACAAACCTACTGAAGATAGCCTGGCAGGGAGACAGGAAGGGTTCATCACAGTGCACTGGGAGCTAAGGGCAGCCCTGCATGGAGTCCGAGGTTTTAGCCTCAGGGCTGCCACAACCATCCCTGGCTGGAGAGATTTTGGAAGAGTGGATCTCCAGCAGCTATGGTGGTTTTCAGAATTATCAATCCATAAATGCCAAAGACAAAGTGAGAGTCCAGGCCTGCAAATTGTAGGGGGACCAAGCAACCAGTCTGAGGGGTAATTGCTTTTGCTTTTAACATGCTTGAATCTAGGTTGCTGTCTAGGGTGGAGGTCATGAGGTACGTGACCAGTGTGCCAGACTAGTAGAGGCTTCTGAGAGGGTGTCAAACTAATAATTCCAGCAACTGAGAAAACCCCAACTATTTTCAAAAAAGCTCTCCTCTCTGGAAGGAGAGTTCTACTGTGGCAAAAGGCTCAAAACTCAGATAATTGAGTGGCAACATAAGCAAGCAAAGGAAGCAAAGCAAGCACAGCAATTCAACTTTGTATTCCTTTTTTTGGGGACGAAAAGGATCAAAGCATGGAAAAGGAGGAAGACAACAAAGTTAGAACCCCTGCACCAAAAGCTTCCAAGAAAAATATGAACTGTATACAGGCCACAGAGGAGCTTAAGAAGGATTTTGAAAACCAAATAAGAAAAGTGGAGGAAAAATTGGAAAGAGAAATGAGAATGATGCAAGAAAATAATGAAAAATGAGTCAACAACCTGATTGAAGAAAATAACACCTTAAAAAATAGACTAACTCAAATGGCAAAAGAGGCTCAAAATGCCAATGAGGAGAAGAACGCCTTAAAAAGCCAAATTTTCCAGATGAAAAAAGAATCTCAAAATCTCACTGAAGAGAATCATTCCTTCAGAATTAGATTGAGCAAATGGAAGCTAGTGACTTTATGAGAAATCAAGATACTACTAAACAGATCTAAACAAGTGAAAAAATATAAGGCAATGTGAAATATCTCATTGGAAAAACCACTGACCTGGAAAATATATCCAGGAGAGATAATTTAAAAATTATTGGACTACCTGAAAGCCATGATCAAAAAAAGAACCTATAAATCATCCTTCAAGAAATTCTCATATACCAAAATTAAGTTTAAATGGGTGCATGATCTAGGTATAAAGGATGATACTGTAAATAATCTGGGAAAGCAAGGAATAGTTTACCTTCCAGATTTATGGAAAGGAGAAGAATTCATAATCAAATAAGAATTAGAGAGCATTATAAAATGCAAAATGGATAATTTTGATCACATGAAATTGAAACGCTTCTGTGCAAACAAAGCCAATATAACCAAGAGTAAGAGGGAAGTGGAAAATTGGGAAAGAATATTTACAACCAATATCTCTGATAGAGGCCTCATCTCTAAAACTATACAGAGAATTGAGTCAAATCTATAAGAATACAAGTCACTCCAATATTGATAAATGGCCAAAGGATATGAACAGGTAGTTCTCAGAGGAAGAAATTAAAGATACCTATAAGCATATGAAAAAATGCTCTAAATCACTATTGATTAGAGAAATGCAAATCAAAACAACTCTGAGGTACCACATCTCACCAGTCAGATTGGCTAAGATGACAAAACAGGAAAATGACAAATGCTGGAGAGGATGTGGACAAATTGGAACACTAACACATTGCTGGTGGAGTTATGAACTGATTCAACCATTCTGGAGAGCAGTCTGGAACTATGCCCAAAGGGCTATAAATTATTTCATATCCTTTGACCCAGCAATACCACTTCTATGGTTGTATCACAAAGAGATCATAGAAGTTGGAGGATGATCTGTATGTACAAAAATATTTGTAGCAGCTCTTTTTGTGGTGGCAAAGAATTGGAAATTAAGGTGATGCCCACCAATTGGGGAATGGCTAAACAAGTTATGGTATATGAATGTAATGGAATACTATTGTGCCATAAGAAATGAGGAGCAGGTGGACTTCATATTTACCTGGATAGGCTTATACAAACTGATGCTGAGTGAGAAGAGCAGAACCAGGAGAAATTTGTACACAATTACAGATACAATGTATGTGTGATGACTAATTTTGATAGACTGGATGCTTCTGAGAAATGCAGGGCTATAAGTCAACTCCAAAAGACTCATGATGGAGAGAGATGTCTACATTCAGAGAAAGAACTAGAAAAAACAGAGGTTGAATGCAGATAGAAGCAAATTACTTGCTCTCTTTCTTTTTCTTGTTTGGTTTTGTTTCCTCTTTCCCATTGTTCATTCCATCCCATACAATCCTTTATAACCTGACTAATGTCTAATGTGAAAGTATCTGTAGATCCCATACCTGATTGTATGCCAAGATAGGAAGGGTGGAAGGGAAGGGAGGGGAAGAAAATTTGAAACTCAAAGAACTGTGGAACTGAATCTTGTAAAATAAAAGTGAACAAACAAATTAATAAAGACCAAAAAAAAGTAAAAATAAAAGAAATTCTCAAGGAAAATTGCCCTGATGTGTTAGAACCAGAGCGCAAAATAGATGTTGAAAGAATCCACCAATCACCTCTTGAAAAAGATCCCCAAAGGGAAACTCCTAGAATATTATAGACAGATTCCAGAATTCCCAGATCAAGGAGAAAATATTATAAGCAGCCTAGAAGAAACAATTTGAATATTGGGGAAACACGATCAGGATAACCCAGGATCTGGCAGCTTCTGCGCTGAGGGATCGAAGGGCTTGGAATATGATATTCTGGAGGTCAAAGGAGCCAGGATTAAAACCAAGAATCACTTACCCAGCAAAACTGAGTATTATTTTTCAGGGGAAAATATGGTTATTCAGTGGAATAGAGGACTTTAAAGCATTCTTGATGAAAAAAACAGAGTTGAATAGAAAATGTGATATTCAGATACAAGAAGCAAGAGAAGCATGAGAAGGTAAACAGGGAAAGAAATCATAAGGAACTTATCAAAGTTGAACTATTAACATTCCTACATGGAAAAACAATAATTGTAACTTATAAAACTTTTCTCAGTGTGAGAATAGTTGAAGGCAGTATAAACGTATATATGTATGCATACATATATGTTTATATAAGAGGGTATATGTGCATCTGAATACATATGTGAGTGTGTGTATATGTGAGTACAGGCATACATAGACAGAGGGCACAGGACCAAATGAATAGGAAGGGATGATACTTAAAAGGTGAAATTGAGAGGTGAGAGAGGAATATAATGAGAGGAGATGGGGACAGACAGAATGGGGTAAATTATCTCATATAAAAGAGGCACCGGAAAACTATTACAATGAAGGGGAAGAACAGGAAGGCAAAAGGGAATGAATCAACCTTGCTCTCATTGTATTTGGCTTAGGGAGGGAATGACATACACACTAAATAGGGTATCATGCCTTACAGGAGAGTAGGGGGGGAGGGGATGAGAGGGGGGATGATGGAAGGGAGGGCAGGTTCAGGGGGAGGGAAGTTGGAAGCACCCACTTTTGAAAAGGTTCGGGGTCAAAGTAGAGAATAGAACAAGTGGAGGTTGGGATGGGATGGAGGGAAATATAATCAGTCTTTCACAATATATCCACTGTGGAAATGTTTTGTGTAGCTACACATGTATAACCTATATTGAATTGCTTATATTCCCATTAAGGGTGGGTGACAAGGGAGGAAGGGAAAGAATCTGGAATTCAAAGTTTTAAAATCAAATGTTTAAAAAATCATTATTATTATTATTTACATGCAACTAGGAAATAAGATATACAGTAACTGGGGTATAGAGATCCATATTGCCCTACTGGAAAGTCAGAGTGGGGATGGGGCAGGATATAGGAGACAGCAGATTGGGGGAGGGTGTATACAGTAGGATCACTGTTTGGGGGTCGTTGGTAGGGGAAATATGGGAAGAAAATTTGTAACTCAAAATCTTGTGGAAATGAATGATGTAAACTAAAAATAAATATAAAATTTAATTAAAAAAAAGAATGACTTCAATCCCTGGGAAAATTCAATATTAGTTTACTGAGTCAATGATAAGTGACCATCTAGAAAGTGTAATGTCAATGACAATGGGCCATCATGGCTCCATGAACAAATCAGCTCCTATGACCTCAAGTCTTTTTTGGATGGGATTACTAGACTTGATCAGCGGTCTGCGTTGGATACACTTTACCTAAATGTTGGTAGAATGTTTGATAAAGCATCTCATGCTAGTCTTATGGAAATCATGGAGAGATGTGAAGTAGACAGTTATACAATTGGACAAATTTGAGGCTGTTTGAATGGTGGCACTCAAAGAGTGCATGTGAATAGATCAATGGAACCTTGACAGGTCATGGCCAGGTGAATGTCCCAGGGGTCATTGTGGGCTTCCCATTGATTTACATGAAGACATAGAGGCATTCTTTTCACATTTGCAGATGTCTCAAGCTGAGGATGAGAATATCTGGGAGCTGGAGCATTCAGCTCAGTCTGATAAGGGGGTCAGAGGTCAGTGGACATGAAAAGTGACTCGGAATTTCGGTGGCTCCAGGACTTTCTCTGCAGTGGAATGGAGCAGCCAGCAAGGGAATGTGATCTTGGACTGCATTAAGAGAAGTGAGGCTTCTAGGAGTGGCCTAAAAAAGTAAGAGCAATGGACTGAATCAACAGATGGGACAGTGTAGGCTTGATTTCAGGAAAAATCCAAACAAACTCCCTAACAACTTGAGCTGTCTCAAGTAGACTGGGCTGCCTCATGTGTGAGCAAGGGGTCCTCCTTGAGGGGACTTTAGACAGAGACTGTTGGGCATAGTGGAGTGAGGTTCCTTTTAGTTGCGAGTAAGATGCTACAGCCCTGAGCTTCTTCTTATTCTAAGATTTGGCCATTCTGGGGGCCAGGGAGTGAAAGGCCTTGAGTCTGTGTCAGAGGAGGATTGGTGGAAGGAATCAGGCATGTTTAGCTGGGAGGAGAGATGACTGAACAGCTAGATCTTCAAAGATTGAAATGATAACTGTGTGGAATTGGGATTAGATTTAGTCTGTTTGGCCCAGGAGGCACAAATAGGTGTACTGTGTGGATGATGCAAAGAGATAAATTTAGACTTAACATCAGGAAAAACAATTTTCCTAAAATACAAATTATTCATGAGTGGAATGGCCTACTCTGTGGGGTGTGGGGGTCTGCCTCCTTAGAGGTCTTCAAGTAGTGTCTGGTTGTATGGTTTGTTATCCTTTCTAACTCTAAACTTCTCTGATCCTATGTTTTATTATCCCCATTTTACAAGTGAGGAAACAGGCTCAATGATGGTAAGGGACTTCCCTGTGGTCACATAGACAGTAATGTTTGTGGTGGCATTTGAATACAGCTTTCTTGGTTGCCCAACCAGAATGTTCCTCTCTCCACTGTGGGGTGGTGTTTATCAGCTGTTGGAGATGGGGAGAGGGAGGGAGCATTCCATGCCCCTTCACATAATGTGCTTCTGAAGACTTAGGCTGCTATATTTAACACAGGATCATGCTTCTTACAACAGCCCTATCAATAGCCATCTAGGCACACCCCAGGGAGGGGCACCCTGGCTCATGTGCCTTCATCTCTTGAGGTCCGCTGGCATGACTTTGGCTGCTAAAGGCAGTGACCAATTCCCCAGGCCAGGCTTTGCCTGGAAGAGCCACTTGTTTACTTCTGAGGAGAGAAGAGGGGCTGATCAAGCACAAAGTATGACTCAACTTAGTGGAAGTGACTTGCCCACCTGGACCTACTAGCTACCAGACAAAGTGTTGGTTGGTCCCAGAGGGCAAACCCAGGAGCAATGGGGGAGGGGCAGTGCAGAGAGATGGAATGGGACTGGATGCCAGGAAAGGCTTCCCCACACCTGGGGAAGAGGGGCCCCCTCACAGGAGGTCTCCAAGCCTGGACCAGCCCTTGTTGGACATAGTGGGCTCTCCTTTTATGGATGGTGGAATTGGAGGCCAACGAGGGCCTTCAAATTTCAAATTCCATGGGTGATCACAAGGACCCAGCTCCATGTAGTCTGCTGTGGGCAATGATTTCCTTCCTACCCTTATGGAGGCAACATGGAAACATCACTTCCTAATTTTCTCTTGACCTTTGGAGATGTCATGAAAAAATTGGAGAGAACTCAGGGTTTGGGGAATTTGAGGGTTGGAGTCCCTGCCCAAGTCCTGGCTTTGCCTTCGGGACTTCAACCCTCAGAAGTCAGTCCAGGAGAGGCACTGGGGCAGCCATGCTGCTGGCCCCTACCCACATTGAATCACCCTCTGGAGACTCCTGAGCTGGTGGCTCTGATTCGATGAAAGTAAGGAAAGAGGGAGGAGAGAAATAGGAAGGAAGCAACCAGAGGGATTGGGAAGGAAAAGGAAAAAGAGGAGGGGAAAAGGAACCTGGAAAAGAGGGAGAGAGAGGGAGAGCTCAAGCCCAGCCCAGCCCTGGCTAACAGCTTGGCTAGCCTTGTTCCCTGGATCTCCTGCCTACACATGGCAGCTGGTAGCAATGACCTTCAGTGTTTGCAAAGTACTTTATAAAAAGCCACCATGTGATCCTCACAGTCACCCCTGGAGGAAGATACTATATGACCTTCATTTTACAAAAGAAGGTACAGAGGCTCAGAGGGAAGAACCACACAGGTAGTGAGTGCCTGAGACAGGATTTGAACACAGTCCCTCTTGACTAGAACACTATCCACTGTGTCACCTAGCTGCCTGAAGCCCTATCATTGAAAAGCATCTTTGTGGACAGGGTTCAAATTCTGATTCTTCTATTCACCATTGCATACCAAATAAGTGAGTTAAACACCCTGGGACAGACTTTTCTATAAAATGAGATCATTTGGCTAGATGACCTCAAGAGACCCTTCCTGCTCTAAATCTGTAACCTGTGATTTGGGTCAATTTGTAGCCAAGCTTCCTTTGCCCTGTGTGCAGTGCAGCCAAAGCTTGTGAGAAAGTACCTCCTCCCTTCCCTGATCTAGTACAATGTCACAGGCACTGAACATTGAGGTTTCCGAATCAAGAGACGTCCATCCACTCACAGGGACATCTGACAAGCTAATTCCCACAAGGAGAAGGACCTGGGATAACCCGGAGTTTAGCCTCCATCTTATCCTCCAAACTAGGCTGAAGTTTCCCTCTGCTAGTCTGAGGCCAGGGAGAGGTGGAATGTGCCTAATCCTCCTCTTGTCCACTCCCCAGAGTCACTCACAGAAGGGTCTGAAGGAGGAAGGCAAAGCCAGGATCTGTAGGTCTCTAACCTGTGTCTCTTGAGGTCTGACTATGCCAATCTATTGTACGTGTATGTGTGCAAGCATGCATGTGTGTATAAGAGCACACACATGTGCATTTGCAACAGAAGAGTCCTCACAAAGCCCAGTCAAGATGCCTGCTTCTCCAGAATTTGTATCTTGATAAACAGTGGCAGCAGTGTGAGAGACCAAGTTCCTCCCCCCGACACACACACGCAGGTAATCACAACAATGTCTGTGTGTAAGAAAGGAAGCAGGGAGAGGTGCCATGAGTTATGTCATGGATCCAGCCACATTCATACCTTTTGGCAAAGGATGGTCATTGGGTGACTTGATCATAGGGACTGGGCATATGTTGACTGAGAGTCACAAAGTACATTGGTATAACATCCACGTGTGATGCCCCAGGGCTAGGGACCTCTCTCCCTATTTGTGCCAAAGTCTAGCTGGTTGTAATGAAGGCAGAGATGTCGGTTAAACAAACAGATGGTTATCCTAGATGACAATGAGCACTTGACTATCATTAGTGAAGTGGCTAATTGTTCTTCTCTAAGGCAAGCAGAGGTGCTGGCCATGCTCCATATGCTACACCCTGGAGCCCATGCCCCTCATTAGAGGGCATAGAAAACAACCTTTTTCCCCTACCACCAAAGATGTGCACAGAAAGTGAGTCCATTTCGAGAATGTTCAATATCTTCTGGGAATTTGGAAAAGCCCTAGTGTAGTGTCTACTGAGTGGAGAGTCGACCAGTATAGACCCCCAATTGTACTATTACTCTCTTTTTAGTAATTGTACTAAGTCTCTCATCTTGAAAAAGATGTCCATGTTTAGCATAAAGATGAGATGGCATAGGGTGAACCTATAGCTGTCTTCAAGTATCTGAAGGGTTATCAGTGAAAAAGAGATTGGATTTGACCCCTGACTACAGACCCAAGGACAATGAGTGGGAGTCACAGAGAGGGAAGTTTAGACTTGCTTTGGAGGTGTGGGGTGGGAGAGGACCCAGCTTCTTGACAATCAGAACTTTTCAAAAGTGGGCTGGGCCACCTCAGGGTTGGGTTTCCTTCAATTTGATGTCTTCGAGTGCACACTGAATAGACCTTATCAACAGCAATATGAGCACAACAAAAACAACAGCTCCAAATTACTAAAAAATAGAGAAATGCAAATGAAGTGCCTCTGACTTTCCACTTCATACTTATCAGATTGTAAGATGCCAAAAGAAAAAAAAATAAAAAGGAGAATGACAGCTGTTGGAGGGGCCAAGCAAAAACTAACGCACTGATAGGGACCTGGAAATTGGTCCAGCAACTCTAGAAAACAATTTGGAATTATACCATGAGTCACAAAACTGTGCCAACCCTTTGACCCTTAGTACCATGACTAGATAGATCTATATGCCAAAGGGATTAATGAAAGGGAAAAAAAAAAGAGCCTATATGAATGAAAACAGAGCAGCTCTTTGTAGTGACAAAGAACTGGGAATGAAGAGGGTGCCTATTAATTGAGGAATGGCACAGGAATGGGATGGACATTATTGTGCTGTTAGAAATGAGGAAATGTATGATTTCAGAAAAACCTGGGGAGACTGGTAGAAACTAAGGCAGAATGATGTGAACAAAGCTAGGGGACAATATCATAAAACAAGGGACTTCATAATTCTCGTTCCCTTAATCATCCTGATACCCGCTGTCCATGTCCTGATTGAGAGGTGATAGACTCGAGATAGAGAAGACACATTTTTAGACCCGGGACCTTATGGAAATGTGTTTTGCTTGACTATGCACAGTTTTTTTTTTTTACAAAGCCTTTGTTTTTCTTTTCTTTAAATGGGAGAGGAAAACTGGGAGAGAGAGAGAGAGAGAAAGAGAACATAAATACATGTTATTTAAAAGAAATAAATTTAAAAACTTGGATACTCACTTGCTCGGGATGCTGAGAAGGCATTCCTGTTTGGGTATGAGTTGAACCAAATGACCTCCTAAGTCTCTTCCCACACTAGGAGTTTTTAGGTGAATCATAGAGTGTATAATTCAGAAAAGCAATTATCCAAATGGAATTCGAATTTGGGGGTGGAATGCATCAATTGTTTCTTTTCTTTTCCTTTCTTTTTTTTGGCAGCAGATTTACAGTCCTAATTAACTAGGATTTGGTTAACATTTAGATAAATTTGCCTTCCCCAAAACTCACTGTCCAGGCAGCTGGGAAAGACAATCTGGGAGTATGCTGAGTTGGTGAAAGTATCAGAACAAGGATTAAAATATTTTTCAGATAAATGGGTTGGGCATGTAGTGTGCAGGAGGGATAACAGATGGACAGACCACAGGCTACCTGGGTCCAGCAGGGTGATCATAGAAGAACCAACAGAGGCCCTCCATATGGCTGGACTGATACTCAGCTGTGGGGGAGGAGGGAATGGGGGTGGTGAGGGAGTCAGAAAGATATAGACAAATGTCACACAGGGCAAGAAAGCTTGTACAAGTTGAGATCTGTGCCGCTGTAGGGCACAACCACACATCAGAGGTCCATCTGAGTACTGACACATGGATAGCCAATGAGGTCAACATCTCAATATCAAAGCATTCAAAGAGCTGACATGCACCTCAGAGTGGTGGTTCTCATGGTCCTGAGATGCTCTGCCAGGATCGATACAATGGTCCAACACCAGGGGCTGATTACACTGCCCATGTCCACACACCAGGAGCCATTTAATCTTTAAACTGCAATCTTTAAGTCCAATTCTATCATTCATAGAAAGGGCTGGTCAAATCACTTTCCACCCAGCAATGCTATCCAGAGATGTCCCTGAAGGGAAAGGAGCTTTGCTTCATTCTCCTCATTCTGGTTCCACCCTAATCTGGGAAGTGAATTAGCTGATTAGAACACAATTGTTGGGCGCCATTTCAGAAGATGAGCAGAGCTAGAAACAGCAAGGGGTTCTCTGGTGCCCCCTAGAGATTAAAGCTGCACCTACGCGCTAGGAAGGCCACCTCAAGAACAAATGCATGGGAGAAAGGCTGGTGTAGTGGGACCTGGACGCTGGCCCTTGCCCTTGTGTTTACTAGCTCTCTGATCTTAGGCAGGTCCCAAGCTCTGAGACCATCCAAGGTGATGGTGTGATGAAGGAAGAGGGCAGCTCCTATCAAACAGGAGGGCATAGACTCCTCTTCTCCATTGCTGGGCTGTGTAACCCCTCTGAGCTTGCCAGCCCAAGCGCCCAACAAGCCCCAACTGAGGGAAGACAGGGGTGGGAGGAGGGGGAAAGAGGGAGAAGGCAGGGTGCCCCAGCCACCCCAGACACTAAGATGACAGGCCCAAAGATCACCGCATAAAGCCATCTTCAGAGGATTTCAGGTACTAGAAACGGCCAGACAGCACGAGAGCAGTCTACACCCGGCCAGACCGTCAATCAATGAAGTCGTGGGCAGCTCGCCCAGCTGGCCAGAGAAGCAGACACAGTGTTCTCAGCAGCTTTGAGGAACAAGGACACAATTTTCCAGTGGAAGAATGTAACTCTTTGCTTCTTACCTTCCCTCCCCCGGCACCTGCTTTGGCTGCCATCTCTCCCAGGATCCCAGTGTTGATCAGGAATGGCTTCATTAGTTTGGACCTTTTCTCTAGGACTTTACTTAGGTGTTTGCATCAAGTCTCAAGACCCCAGCCAGTCAGCAGTGCACACATTTAGTTCCAGGGCCTCAGAGTCCCAGAGCTGAAGGGCCTGTGGAGGCTTCCTGCATCTCCCTGCCAGCTGCCTCAGTCATCCCACTCCTGCTTAGTGACCACTGATGAGAGGAAGTGCCCTGGCTCCTAAGGCAGGCCAGGCTGTCTTGGAACAGGTCTCCTGAGCAGAAGCTGTCTTCTCCCACTGAGCTTAAACCTATCCCTTAGCCAGCGCTCCTAGTTCAGCCCTTTGGGTCCAAGCAGAGCAAGGCTAACCGTTGCTCTTAGGCAGGTCCCAAGCTCAGGAAGATGATTTCTGAGACCATCCGAGGTGATGGTGTGATGAAGGAAAAGGGCAGCTCCTTCTGAGCAGGAGGGCATGATGACAGCCTTTCAGATGCTCCAAGACAGTGGCCACCTCCCCTGTTTGCCCCCTGCTCTTCTCCAGGTAAAGCAGCCGCAGGCCCTTCCCCTTGGCCTTGATCCTCCTGTGGCCACCCCAAGGCCCTCTGAGCACATCACACCTTTTACCTTCTGTCCCTCCTGGCCTGTCACACACAATCCTGGATCTCCCTCCAGCTGGGGTCCTTTGGACCAAGCAGGGAACAACAGATGGGGGCTTATTTTCCTCATTCCTGGCAAGGCTGCCTTTTCCTGCTTAGGTTTTCTTGGCCACTACATCCCAGTGTGGACTAAGGCTGAGCTTACATGCCCTACCCACACTGCTCACCGCGATTTTCTCCAGATGAACCACTGCCTAGCCAAGTCTCCCCACCTTGTAACTGTAAAATGGATATTTGGAAACCAAGATCTGTGTGCTGAGTTTCACTTACTGTTTTTAGGGCCCAACATTCTGGCTTGTCTAGAAACCAGGCCTGGCCTTGTAAGTCTATGGAATGGGATTGCAGGAGAAAGGCAAGTCCCTGGTCTTCCTAAGTCCTTCCCTGCTTCTGGCTTATACCGTAACTTCAAAAGTTCAATCTGAAGTCTCAGATTTCCAATTCTCTTGTAGCTGTCACTGAGGAGAACGGGAGCTTTCTGTCATTGAAACACCTCAAGGACAGCAAATTTGTGAGAGCCTTTCCTTGGAGGTGTTGCCCTGGGATACAGTGTAGAGGGCATGAGGCCAGTGCAAAGAGGAAAAGCAGAGCCGAGGGCACATGCGGGGGGAGGGGGAAGCATCTCCAGCGGATTCCACAGACTGGCTGATTGTCTGGGCACTTGCGTTGTTGGACCCCAATGCTCACCCCCCAGTCATCGACAGAGCAATTCATTCACTTTCGATCTATTTATCTGTCTACTTTTTAATTCCTCCAATCATTATATATTAATGTATCTATTCACTCATTCATTTCTTTATTCATGCATGCAAACCTCCATCCCTCCCTTCCTCCCTTCTTTCCTTCCTTCCTTCCTTCCTTCCTTCCTTCCTTCCTTCCTTCCTTCCTTCCTTCCTATATTTATCTATCTGTTTCTTTGGGCAGCTGGGAGGATGCTGTAGATAGAGGATTGGACTTGGAATCAGGAAGACCTCAATTAGGGTCCTGCCTCTGACACTAACTAGTTATGTGACCTTTGGCAAGTCACTTGACCTCCCTCTGCCTCAATTTTCTCATCTGCAAAATGGGGATAACAATAGACCCAAGCCCCCAGAAGGTTTTGTGAAAGTAAAATAACCGGCTTTTGGTGAAGCTCTTTGTGAAGCTGCCAGAGCTGGACAGATTCTGCCTCTTTCTGATTTGTCAGGGTTTTGGCTTGTGGTTGGAGGCGGGGCGGGATCTCAGAGCCCTGGAGCTCTGCATTGCTCCCCATCGCCAGCAGCAGAGCCCTGAGCTCTCCCCCACCTCTACCCCAGTCCCAGTGCCTTGGGAATAGTTTTTCCTCCTCTTCTGGAACATTGGATGGCAGGGTGCCTCATTTTTTTAGTTAGTTAGGGTGCATTGCTTGTAATTCTGCTTGGAGGTGTTTTGTTTTGGGGG
>NW_027185761.1:77115478-77133166 GCF_028583685.1 Petaurus breviceps papuanus
CCTTCCTTCCTTCCTTCCTTCCTTCCTTCCTTCCTTCCTTCCTTCCTTCCTTCCTTCCTTCCTGCCTTCCTTCCTGCCTTCCTTCCTGCCTTCCTTCCTCCCTTCCTTTCCTCCTTTGGTATTTAGATTTAGAAGGATATTTCAGGGCACTGACATTACCTTGGAATTTATTTATTTATTTATTTTTATTTTTGGAGGGGGACGGCAGGGCAATTGGGGTTAAATGACTTGCCCAAGGTCACACGGTTAGTAAGTGTTAAGTGTCTGAGGCCAGATTTAAACTCAGGTCCTTCTGACTCCAGGGCTGGTGCTCTATTCACTGTGCCACCTAGCCGCCCAGACCTTGGGTTTTATTAACAAAGAAGAAAAGGGACGAGGACTGAGGGCGTCAGGTCTATGTGAAGCTGAGAACAGGGACTCCATGGCCGCTGCCTGTTACCCTTCTCTGACTGACACCTATTAGTCTCAGGTTTGTTCTCATCCTCAGTTTAACTAAAAAGGGGAAGCCATAGATGATTCTGCATTTCTTTCCTCTTATTATGTAAATGAACTAAAGTGACCCCAATGGCTTTGGGCTTGGGAGAACCCAGCCTCCACATGGCAGATCCCTCTAGCACTCCCCAGCCACGGTGCCCTGGAGGAGTGAGGATGCTTTGGAACAGCACTTTCCGTGTCTGCAGAGCAGATAACAAGACCCGAGCCTCCCATCTCTGTCTCCCAAAGCCCCAAAGCCAGAATTCCCACGTCTAGGAGCCTGGGGTCACCACCTGTCCAAGTAGGGCAGCTTCCAAGGGTCAGACGCTGCCATTGACCTACAAGAACTCTCTGAATTTGGTTTCCCCCTTCGAGGGCACCCTGGAGCTTCTCAACCAGAGGCACAACTCCCCGAGCTCCACAGCCCAAGCACGCAGGCCCCCAGCTCTGTCAGGGGCCTTAGAGGGGCGAGACTGGGGGTGGGGAGTAGTTGCTTCGTTTTGCCATCAATCAAGGGCCCAAGTATTCTCATTCCATTACAAGTCAGGCATGGTTCATGACAATTAAATCCAGGTATTCCGAGGGAAAATGACCTTGGAAACATTTAGGAGAAATGCATGTTATCTCCTGTTTGGAGCATTGGCTTAACTCAGCTGCACAAACATCTGACTGGTTCTAGTGGGCGTGTGCCTATTAGACAAAGTCTTGTGCTGGTGACGCTTAGCCCATGGGCTTCCCCAGCTGGAGCCCCCATAGCTTAGGGACTGCAGAACATCCTAGACTCAGAACAGAGAACGCATGTGGTCTAATACACCCATTTTATAGCTAGGACCATCCAGCCCAGAGAGGATGAAATCATAAAGCTTAGGTGGCAGGCCTGGGGCTCGAACCCAGTTCTCCTAACACCTAGGCCAGCATTCTTACCTCCACTGGGTGCCTCCAGCAGGGCCCAGGACCCTTTCTCTAGTGAGCAAAAGAGTGGCTTCAGTCAAACAATACAATGAAGAAAAAGAGCCCCACCCAGTACCTCACACTTAGAACAGAAAATCTCCCTGACCTACTAGGGAAGAAAGTAGACGCTCCAAATTTCAGAAGCATTTCTGCTCTAAACATCCAAGGCTCCTGCTCTGACAAATGCACTGCAAGAACCTATCTCTTGATGTTTCATCACTCTCAAGTGCATGCCAGGCCAAAAAAACCAGGAGCCAGAGCTTCAGGCCATTGGGAGGGGCAGCACTGGATCCTCCTCTGAGGATGCAGTTTGGGAGTCTGCTGCTAATTCCAAAAGGTAATTCATTCTCTTAAAGGAAGCCTTAGCCCAGATATGCATCCCTGAACAGGAGCTGGCAATGCCACCTGCTGCCTGGATGGCACCACCACCATCAGTCGGGCAGCATCTACCCCCATGAGAGAGATGCTGTTTCTTAGAAAACTTCAGGTTTACAGGGTTAAAATGAAAGTGTTGGAGGTATCACGGAAAAGCCTGTGCCAGTGTGGGGCTCTGGTCAGGGTGTGGCCCTCCACTGATGCCATGGCTCTGCCCTCACCCAACACACATGCGTTTACACACACATACATACATACACACATATGCACGCACACACACACTTCGGTGGCTCATGGCTCCCTCCTGAGGACTCAGGGTGTCAGCTCACACTCATGCTGCCCGTGCTTCCTCTGCCAAGAGCTCCCACGTGTGGACATCCTAACTCCTGCTTCCTTCCGCGTGTTGCCTGGCACATGACATTTAAACATTCACCATCCAGGCTCTGGTCTCTGTTCTCAGGGCACGACTGAGATGTGGCTCACTTAGAGCACGTCCAGTTACCTCTGATGCCCGGGGCCGTTGAGGTTGGCACCCCCTGCAAATCTTTAATGTGTTTTCTGAATCCATCAAAAACAAAACCAGAAAAGGGGAGGCTCTTCCCCCTTAGATCCCAGTGCTGCGCCTGCCAGCTGGCGTTTACGTGGTGCCCGCGATGTGCAGGGCCCTGTGCTTATGCCACTTCGTGAGGCAGGTGCTGTCATGAGCCTTGTTCTTATGAGTTATTGTCTCTTAGCTCTAGCACCATACCCGTCACATAGTAGGTGCTTAATAAAGATTGATGGAGTGATTTTACAGCTCAGGAAACTGAGGCAGGCAGTTGGGAAATGACTTGCCTAGAGTCACCCAGGTAGCAAGATTTGAACTCCCCACTCCAGGCCTAGCACTCTACTCATTGGCACTCTGCTTGCAGAGTCATGGCTTCAGAAACCAGAAAGGGCCATGGAGTTGGTGCAGTCCGTTACAGATGCGGAGAGTGAAGTCCAGTCACGTGGAGCCCCAGTGGTGGCCTCCCCTCCCCCTACCGCCTCTCAGGAGCCAAGGAGAGTCCTGACCCATGAAGTCATCTTCTACAGAAGAAAACTAAACCCTGACCTCTCACTCAAGCTCCAGGACAGAGTATCTCATGGTTTCTTGTGGATAATTCAGGGATAAAGCCTTTTCTGAGGTAAATGGTTTAAAAATAAATAGTGATGAGGCCAGCTCAAGGATCCCAAGGAAGCCTTAGCTGCTCATCATTTCTCAAGGTTCAAGTGATGAACTTGGTGCCATTGAGTGAGCAGAGAAGCCAAGACACAAGGGTGAGAATGTGACCAGACCCTCGGGACCCTCCTGCCTGGGTAATCTCCGTCCTGTGGCTCCTCCTCTTTTGGGCCTGGCTTGGCCCTCTCTAAAATGACAATTTGGCCTAGCCAGCCCAAGGTCCCTCCCCAATCCCTGCATGGGCAACCTTTAATGCTGGCGAGAAAGTCTTCTGTTCTCAGGCCCTGCCAGCCCACACCAGTTGGCATGGCTCTCTCTCTTGACTTATCTACTCAAGCACTGGTTGCTAACCTCACAGACTCAGTCTGCTCTGAAGAATGACTGCTGATGAATAGAGGAAAAGGCCAGGCAGGCTCTAGAATAAAGGGATCTGCTGTGGTCCTTGGTATGTGACAGCTCAGAATGTTTTCCTTGTCGTTTTTTTTTAATTCTCCCTTGTATCTGGGAGGCCGTTCTGGGGAAACCCACAAGTATCACTGGGAAGGCATGCGGGTTAAGTGACTTGCCCAGGGTCCCACAGCTAGTAAGTGTCACGTATCAAGAGTGTGTCTTGGTGCCCTCTCTCAAACTAAGAGGCCCTTACTTTTTCCTCCCCCTCCCCTGGGAACATCAGGGGACCCACACTAGTCTTCTGCAGCATAATTTACTTGAGCCAAGTTTTCATTACTGCAGAGCTCCTGGGAGGGCTGCAATTCAGGAATGGTCCATTTCTTTATGACTACATGTCTCAAAACCCTCAGACCCAGGGAGGGGACCCAACCAACTCATTTGCCAAATGGGCATTCTGGCAGAGAGCTCTCAGAAACTCCCCCAGGGATGGGAGCAAAGCCTCTACAAGAGCAGTCTTCAGGGAGGGAAGGAGATGTTACCCACAGAAGATTTCCTTCCTCATGCCCAGGTCTCCCTGCCAGCAGGATCCTGGGACCTATGCGATGTGTGACCAAGGGAGGCTCTGAAAGGGGGCATCCGTTCTTGTGGAAGGGATGTCTTCAGCTGTGCACAGAGCTGCTCTCTGACCCAACCCAGGGCCAGGGCCTGAGGGCGTCTCTGATCCAGGCTGCAGTTGGGAACATAGCCTTGAAATCAGCACCAGCACTTTCCCTAGAGCTGCCAACATCTTGTCTTTGCCTGGGGCCTGTGAGAACCAGCACTTATCCTGATCAAGACACTTCTGTCCCTGAAAATGCCCATTGCCTCATAGCCCATTTTCTCCAGAAGAGGAGTAGCCTGTGGTTCTCCCATGTGGGCACCTGCAGGGAAGGTTCCTGGCTAACTGGGCCCCTCTTCTTTCCCCAGAGGGGGGTTCTTCCTTAGTCTAATCTATTCTTATGGTCAGGATAAGGCATGGACATCCAAAGCCCACCCTTGGCCCCAGGAGCCATCATTCCCAGACATTCTCTGTCACTGATATCCTGAAGCCTACCACCCCAGGAATATGGCTTGGTGAGTAGGCACCAGGTGACCATGACGACAAGAAGCCCAGAGCCTTTCTGGATGGCCGGCTTTGGACGTCAATCAAGGCCTGCCAACTTTTCTGAATGTGACTGAATTTTTCTGAAATTGACTGCCAGGTGGAGAATTCCCAGACTGCTCATCCAGACCTCCACAAACACTATGAGAAAAAGAACCCCAAAGTCAGCCCTCCCTGGGCCTCAGTTTCTTCACCTGTAGGATGGGACTGGGAAGAGGAGGAAGACAGAACATGGTAAGATTAAGGGACTGCAGCTCCCTGGCACTAAATCCTGCCATTTCACGAGCCCAGTTTTAACTCCATAAATTAGCACTACCAGGAAACTTTTCCATGACATTCCATTGAGGTCACTGCCTAGTGAAATTCACAAGTCCTGGCCATTATTGCCCCAAGGTCCTCAGGAGGCAGCTGCTGCGAATGGGGACAGCTTCCTCAGCATCCTTGACCAACGGCCAGTCAGACTCATCATGAAGACCTTCACTGAGAGGAAACCACCTTGAAGCAGCTCCGATTACTAAAGGCAACCGTCTTCACTGTGGCACAAAGCAGCTTATTTATGGATTAGAAGTACATTTCTAACTGGGAAGAAAATGTGACCAGTTTTTTTTTTTCCTGATAGAGGCCTAATTTCTCAAATATGTAGGAAATTTAGTCAAATTTATAAAAAATAAATAAGAGCCATTCTTCAGTTGATAAATGGTCAAAGGTTATGAAGAGGCAGTTTTCAGAAGAAATTGAATCTATCAACAATCACATAAAACTGCTCTAAATCACCACTGATTAAAGAAATGCAAATAAAAAAAACCCTCTTAGGTACCACCTTACACCAACCAGATTGGATAATATGAAAGAAAGGGAAAATGACAAATGCTGGAGGAGATGTGGAAAAATTGGAACCCTAATGTACTGTTGGTGGAGTTACGAACTATCCCAACCATTCTGGGGAACAATTTGGAATTATTCCCAAAGGACCATAAAGCTGTGCGTACTCTTTGACCCATCAATACCACTACTAGGTCTGCATCCCAAGAGATCAAAGAAAAGAGAAAAGGACTTATCTGTACAAAAATATTGATAGCAGTTGTTTTTTTTTGTGGAACCAAGGAAATTCGAATGAGGGTATGCCCATCAGTTGGGGAATGAGTGAATAAGTTTTGATATATGATTAAGATGGTATAAGATATGACTAGGAAGATATTTCAGGAAAACCTGGGGAGACTTACATGAACCAATGCAAAGTGAAGTGAGCAGGAACAGGAAAATATTTTACATAGTAACAATAATAATGTACGATGATCAGCTGTAAAGAACTTAGCTATTCTCAGCAGCACAATGATCCAAGACAGTTCCAAAGGACTCATGATTAAAAATGTTATCCTCCTCCAAAGAGAGAACTGAGAAACTCTTGGGTACAGATCGAAACATAGTCTTTTTAACTTTCTTTAAGCTTCTAGTTTTATTTTGTGTTTCCTTTTGCAACATGGCTAATATGGATATATGTTTTGCATGACTTCACATATATAACTTTTATCAGAGTGCTTGTCTTCTGAGGAAGGGAGGAAAGACTAGAGGGAGGGAGAGAATTTGGAACTCAAAAGTTTTTAAAATGAATGCTAACATTTTATTTTAATAAAATAGATTATATATTATATAATATTAATTTAATATACAATTGTGAAATATTTAATGAAATAAAAGTAATTTTTAAAATAAATAAAAATGTATAAAAAGAAATATATTCCAAAGTCAGACTGGTTTCTTTCACACATTATCTGAATGGAGAGATGTTAAGCAGGTGAAGAGCCAATGGCATCCTGGGGCCAGGTTGCACCACAGTTCTACTGTCCTGCTCTCAGGGATTCAGTTTGACAGAATCTCCAGATGCTTCTGTGACAAGAAGTCAATGAAAGGGGGGCCTAGACACTAGCAAATGTCACTGAACTCTCCTCTCTTTCTTGTAAAAGTGGTCAAACATCCAGCAAGAAGGAACATGAGCTCCTCCTGCCTGTTAAAGCGTGATCTAGGTGTGCATGAGCTGTGAGGACTGGTTATAAGATAATATCATTTTGTACTCAAGGACGTCTTCCTACAGATTTCTTTCAGAAATTATCTTGGTGAAGTAAAAGCCAGTGGAAAGTGTATGTTAAGGGGACCCTCCTGTCCCCCAGAATCAAAACCTAAGTGCCGTCTTCAACTCCTCACTCTCTCTCAGCCTGCCTCGACATCCAGTCAGTAGTTAACTCCTCTCATTTCTACCTTTATAGCATCTCTCATATATGTGTGCATATACATATATGTGTACATATACATATATGTATATGTGCATATATACATATATATCACACCCACTTCTCTCCTCTGCTATTGTAACCACCATGATGCAGGTCCTCACCACCTCACACTTTGGCTATGGTGATAGTGTCCCTGACTCCAATCTATCTTCCACTCAGCTATTGAATCAATCTTCCTAAAATATAGATCTAAACATATTACCTTTTTCCTCATTCAGTGAATGCCAGTGGCTCCCTCTTACCTCCAAGATCACATATAAAACCTCAGTTTGTCATCCAAAGTCCTTCATAACCTGCCCCCATTCCCATCTATCCAGTCTTCTGACCCTTACCTCTCTCCATGTCCTCTCCAATCCAGTGACCTTGGCTTCTATGCTATTTCTTGAAAAAGAGGCTCCACTCCCCAACTCCCAGTATTTTAGCTGGTTGTCTCCCACACCTGGAAAGTCCTCCTTTCTTATCTTCACCTCCTGGCTTCCCTGACTTCCTTCTGTGAGAAGCCTCTCCCAGTTTCCCCTAAGTTTTGTGCCTTCCCTCTGAGACCGCCCCCAATCTGTCCCATTTGCATCTTGTTTGTACATATTATTTGAAGATAATTGTTATATTGAGAGCACCTTGAAAGCAGGTTCTATTTTTGTTTTTCTTCATATCTCCAGTACTTAGCAGAGTGCCTGGAACATAGTAGGCACTCAATAAATGCTTGCCGACTGATTATTAGAAGATTAAGGTTTGGCTTTATTGTTTAAGGCTGGAATATTTTAGCGCTAAAAGAACTTTGTTAAAGAGTGAACTCATTTGTATTACAGACTCATATGTAGATAAAAGACAGAAGAACAGTAAACCTGGGTAGGACTATCCATTGCTAGCATTCACACAGTCTATTGATTTCCCTAGAATTTAGGAAGACCCTCCAGTTTGTGCCTTCTGAAATTCCTGTTCCATAATTAACAAAGTTCCCCTCATTCTGGACACCTTCTCATTCTCCTTCCATGTTTCCCTAGCAAATATGGCTTTCTAACCACACTTTCCAGGACTGGCACTACATTTTCTCTCATACCTTCCAAATCACTGGTCCAGTAGGAGGAATCAGAGCACTCCTTCCTCACCACTTCTCTTTCCATTTATCCCTGTGGCTCACTCTCTATTTATCTTATTATTTGACCCCAATATAAATGCCAATGCTTTCATCCCTGAACACTTTTTCAGAACACACCTCCCACTCTGACTTCACTTTCATCTCTTCCTAATCTTGTCCTGATAGCTGATGAGTTTAATTCTATGCTATTATCTAGTCCTCTGATAAAGAAATAAGTATTTACGAAGAGATTACTATGTTCCAGGTAGGGTGGTATGAGTGGGGAGATGAAGTCAATAATGAAATGGCTTTTGCTCTAAAGAAGCTTACACTATTTTGAGGAAAGATGGAATGTGTAAGGTTATCTAGAAAAATGAATGTAAAATAAATAACAAGGTAAATATGTAGTAGTTAAATATGAGTAGTGAGGGAGGGAGGAAAGGAAGGATGAAGGGAGAGTATCAGCTTTGACTCTCTTATCATATCACTGCTCATCCTTCCCCAACCTGGATTTCTCCCACTATTGACTCCCTTTACCTCTTACTCATTTGTGCTTGAAAGATGATGGAAGAAATCATGTAAATGAGCTAACTATGTCCAATATAAATTTCATCTCATTTCAACTAAGCACTCATTTGGGCATAGCAATATTCTCACTCCCCCTTTAAGTTATTCTTTATTCCATTTCCTACAAAGTCTATTTCAAGTCTTTTCTTCCCTCAATCTTGCTACACTTCCTACCTTTTCTACTGCAAACCTTACCTCACAATTCACTAAGAAAGTGTAGGTCATTTGCCCTTTTCTTCCCATATTTATATCTCAGAGCCCTTTGACATAACTCCCTCTGCTTCATCCCCTCCTCCTTTATTATAGATTTTGATCAAGAGGTTGTCTTTCCATTTCCAAGGCCAAGGTCAAGCCTTCTATTCCTGTCCTAATCTCCCCTCCCCACTGCTTCTCTAGCATATTTCCCCCTCCAAATACCACCTTTTGATCTATTTTTTCATTCCTTTTCTTCACACAAACACATTCATATCTCTCCTATCTTTAACAAAAGCTTCTTAGACACCAGGAGCCACACAAGTTATCTTCTTATATTTTTTGTCACTTTGAGAATCAAACTCTAGGAAAGAAAAAGGCTTTTTATTTGTTTTAAACATTTGCTGAGGCCACTTCTATCATTTTTACTTTATCTGACTTCTGACCTCATAATTTAACTGAAACCATATTCTTCAAAGTTACCAATGGACTTTTTTTTGAGATTGGATCTTCCTAACTTGTCCAGGCTGAAAGTTTAGCCATCACTAACTGACCCAATCCCATGGCTCATCATCATCATGGAAATTTAACCTGATCCACTTTAATAACTCAGCCAGTTCATCTCTCCTTAGGTAGCCTGGTGGTCCCTGCTTCCTAATGCAACCCCACTGGTGTATTATTTAGTGAAGATGATTGGCTTTAGCCCACTGCAGCTCAGAACTCCTGATCTCAAGCAACCTACTAGGCTCAGTCTTCTCCAGCAGCAAGGATTTTAGAGCAGGTGGTACATGGAGCATGTGCCACTATGCTTGATACCAGCAAACTCTTACTTGCCTAATCTGATGTTCTTTTCTCAGTCCTAATCCTTCTCAATCCCTCTGCAGCATTTAGCCCTGGTACTCATCCTCTCCTCCTGGATACTCTCTCCTTTGTGTTTTTCTGCCACAGTTTTCTCTTTTTGTCTCTTCTCTCCTCTCCTCTCCTCTCCTCTCCTCTCCTCTCCTCTTCTCTTCTCTTCTCTTCATTCTTACTCTTATTGTTGACCTTATCAGCTCCCATGAGCTTAATGCTCACCCCTGCAAAGATGACTTTTAGATCTATAGACCCAGCCCAGACTCTCTCTTGAGCTCCTTCCAATCTTATATCATCAACTGTGAAATGGGGATAATACTAGAAGCCACCTTCCAGGGTTGTTGTGAAAATCAATTGAGAGCATTATAAACCCTAAATCATTATATAAGTTCTGGATATCATCCTTGTAGCTGTTGTTTCATGGTTTCCATGGGGCCAGAGAGTGAGTGAGTGATGGAGCTTGCATAAGAAAATTGGCTTCATGATCCCAGTCTCTGGATCCCATCAGGATGCCATGGTTCTTTCCCTTCTCTAGGCAAGGGTACTATTGGATTCCAGATTCAGAAAATTTGAGAGTGTGGAGTGGACACACTCCTGGAAGCACTAGAAAGGCTGCTGAGAGTCCAGTACTCACAGTTTCCAGTGTGCCTGGGACATGAAAGCTCAGAAAAGGAGTAAAACAGGAACTTTTCTTTATAACAATGGCTCTGCCAACTGCGCTGCCTTCTCTGTGAAGAGACTGCCACGTAGTGAATCAACCTACAGACAATGAAGAGCCCAGAGAGAAAGGGCACACTTTGTGCTCTATCAGGAGGCCTGATTTTAGAGGACATACTCTGGAAAGCCAGATGCTGGGCATGGCTAACAATTTTACAAGACTGTCAGGCAAGCCTTCTATCCTGGAGGTGACGCGTGAATGTCACCTCTACTTAGCTGAACAAACTGTGTCTTGTCTTGTTCTTACCATACACAGTGATTCCGCCTGGTGACACTGTGAGAGATGAGGCATGACTTACCTGTCCCATTTCCAGATGCTCCTGAAAAGCCTCAGTGGACCAGAGATCAATCCAAGTAAAGTCCCTCTCCCACCTTACATTCCATAATGCCACTTGGCCTGCATTTGCCTTCCCCAGTTGACATACTTTGAGTTTTTCTCTGCCCTTGTCAGTGAGGCAAGTTAAGCAACTATGGTGGAAACCCTCTCTTATTGGTCCATCTCAAATAGTCGGCCAATGAGCATTTATTAGCTACCTACTGTGTGCTAAGAGCTGTGCCAGGTTGTGGGGCTCTGAAGACAAAATTGAAAGACCCACCATCCTACCCTGGAAGACCTTATGCTCCACTGTGGGTAAGCAGAGGGGGCACAGTAGGTCCACAGAAAAGTAGATAAAGGTGATTTTTCTCAGGGAGGAATGAACTTGGTGTCCTAGAGGATTCTAAACTTGAGGGAATCAGAAATGGTCTCTGATGGAGGAGATTTCTGAACAGAAATCCCAAGAGCAGAAGTGGGAGGGAGAGCCTGAGGGATGAAAGCCAGCTCCAATTATAATAATACTGGTTAACATTGATACAGCACTTTCATGTGTATGAAGTGCTTTACAAACATGATCTCATCTGGTCTTCACAACAACCCTAAAAGAAGGGTGTCATTATTATCCCATTTTTACATAATGGGAAACTGAGGTAGGCAATGGTTAAAAGACTCCTAAAGGTAGTAAGTGTGTGAGCTGGAGATGAATTGGTGTCTGACATCTAACCCACTGTGCCATGTCCCCAGTCTGAGGTCCACTCCAATCATACTGACTGTGTTAAGCTGTATAAGCCTAAACATTTGGGTCAAAGATGACACTTGTACTTTCTCAAACTGACTCCTGGATCTGCTGCATGAGTGTGCCGATGTGTCAAGGCACTCTCAGGTCAGGAGTCTATGCTCAGATCCCAGATCCTGTTTTCCTGCCCCAAAGCCAGAAACTACCAACCCACTCAAGTATCACATGCATTTCTTTTGAAGATCTCCACTTTCTCTACCACCAGGGAAGTGGGGCCCCTCTCTGCTGCCAAAGTTGGCCAAGACAGATATCTTTAGTAGGTATAATCCTCATTCTACTGACTCCATCCCCAGATAAAATACTTACAAATTAATACATTATATCCATTATTTGAAGCTGGGGGAAAATGAAAGCATGAAAAATCAGTCATGCTGCTTTATAGACATTAACCAAGCACAATGAAAAGGACAGAAATGAGGAGAAAACCTTAGGGGAAACAAGACTGGGATAAAAAAAAAGAGTTTAACAATGATCTCTTCTTCAATGCACTCCCACCTCCATTTTAGAGTTAAGACTGAAGCCAGGAGAGGATAAGTAGTCCCAAAGGTCCCTGAGGTAGTAGGTATCAGAGGCAAGATTCCAACCTGGGACATCTAATTCCAAGTCCCAGGCTTTTGCCTGGGCCCCATGAGGCTCAGGTTCTCTCTTGCCTCTCTACTTCCTCTGTCCACTTTCACTGTGGTGCTGAATATTTGGAATTCATCAGTCTAGCATATTTGTGGCTGTGTTTTTTTTTTTTTTTCTTAGCTGGTAGATAGGCTCATGTAAATCTCAGGTGTATTTTGTCTCCCCTTTACAAATCCCATAGACAGATGTCCTTTGCTTCTGGCAGACTGGAAACCTTAATAGTCAATTGGTAAGTGGGTAAAAGACACTTGGGCTATAAACCCTGAGTCTAAATGCCCAGTTCTCAGCCTTAAACTGTAAATAAATGTTTCAATTATCCCAGGATTGCCTCTACTGGTCCATAAGCCATAAGGTGGTAGAATTCAAAGCTGGGAGGATATTACCTCTCCCCTCTTCCACCCAAAACCAATCTCCTCAGGTTGCTAATTAAGGTGTCCTTATCTTCATGTGTACTGACATCTGTCAGCAGCTAACTTCTGAACTTCAGGTAGAAAGAGTGGATGACAGTGTGCCTGCTCCTCCTGAGTGAGAGAGATGGCCTCACGCTTCCCAGTCCTTGACAATGGCCCCAAAGAGCTTTAGGAGGAAGAGACTCTGTCATGGAAATTAACCAGGTGTTACTATAAGGTTGTATGTACATAGTGAGGTATTGTAGAACCCTGGGAACTTAGACTGGAAGAGAGGAAAGAGAAACTAAGCCCTGGTTTGGGCTCTTAATGTGGGAATGAACCAATTCTATGATGTTTCTAGAAATTGACTTGAACCAAGCTTTCCATCTGGGCTTGGCCAGGGACTCACTGCCAACAAGAGGAGTCCTGCTGGTCCTACGCACGTGTCCCTGTAAAAAGGGTGGTGATGGATATGTTGGTGATGCCTCGCAAGGCCTCCATGTCTGGCAGTTCTTGGCAACCAGAACCCATCAGTAGGGGGTAGGGAGAAGAAAGGCAGGGATCCTATTCTGCAAATCACATTCTGAAGTCGCCGAAGTGTATTTTTTCTGCTTTCTTCCTAAATCAGGACCGAATCGAGTTCTGGTGCACACTCCTCCCCCCTCCCTCCCACTACTATCCATGCTCCCTATAAGAGTATTATCCAGAGGAAGGGCTGCTGTCACTAGCACTGGGCCTTCAGTCACATTAGTAAGGGTCCATTCAGACACATACAGCAGACAGTCTATTCCCAGGCCAGGTACCAACTTGGTGCAGAGAAACTTTCACTCCTTGACCACTGGAATTTTACAGAGGAAAATGGAGGAAAACCAGGGAATTACATCTCAAATCCTGACCTCCCACCAAAAAAGTAATCCTTTCTCCAAAGGGTCCACAATGCCTTAGAAACATTCTCCTACTTGCCTTCTCAACATTCCTGCCAATGAAGCCAATGTTTCGATGAGGGAGAAAAACATTATCACTGGTAGAAGAAATGATTTGTCCATGGCCATCCAGTTAGTCAGTGAGTGACCCTCTGAATGATGTCAAATGGCTATGGGTTCTTGGGGGTCCCATCACATCTTTCTTAGAGATTTCCATTCCTTTTCAAAGAATTGAATGCCCCCATTTGGTTTTTGGCATTGAAACACTCTTATTACAATCAAAATATTGCAACAATTTTATAAGACTCTCTTTGGGAGCAAATTAGAAAGAAAAGAAATCAATTCCCCAGATCCCCTTCTGGTTTCCTTTATCCTAACCCTTTCTCATCTACTGTGGTATACAGGGGGAAAAATAAAGCTCATTATATCTTATTAAATCAATTTATCATTGCTTGTCTGTTACTGTTTCCAAAGAGCTGAACCCCAAGCTGTGGACTTTACTGCCTGAGTGATCCTTGTTTTGACAGCTGTCCATCCAGAACAGATTTGGGGAATCTGGATGCTTCTGTACATTAAGACCAAACAGAGAGTGGCATTAGGCAAGCTTTGTTCAACTCATTACTCCGGTATTTAAGTACCTGACACGTACAGGACTTCAGGAATATCGTATTCTATGTTAGGGGACCCCCCATTTATTCTTGGAAATGACTCCCCAACTCAACTCCAGAGATTTTTATGGGATGTGTTCCTAGATGGGTCCACATCAGAGCTCACCAAAAGATTCCATGTGCAAAGAAATCCTGCTGCATGGTAGAGGGTGGCATGGGGCATCCTCTCTGCAGCTCACCTTTCTTTCTGGCAATTGCTCCAAAAGCTCCTATGGTCACATAAACATTTCCATCTATGTTTAAAAAAAAACCATCTTTTAATCTCTAACCTTACATAATTTCACTCTTTCTTAATATTGTCTCTTGCAATAAATTGGTCACTTGGCATATTTATCTTCTCATAAAAATATTCTACTTAGAAATATAGTTGCACAAATAAGCATGTCATTTGTTCATGTCTTCAAAATCAAGGCCCTTTAGCTCCATCTGACAAAATGACCCACAACCCTGGTCAAAATGGCTGAAATGAACAGTCGACTCCCTTTCATGCCCGCTTCTTCCCCCTCCTCCCCACTTTTCCACAGAAAATGCTATCCTTGGCCCATTGCTGGGCGAATGACTCATTAGGCCTCTGTTCTGCAGCCCTTCTTGGCTCCTGTATTTGGGGTGGAAATTTTTATTTAGTCTCCTTAAAGGAGGATTGGGTCTGTCCTGTCCAAGGGTTCTGGTGAGCAGGCAAGCAATTGTATCAAAGAACAATGACTCCTCTCTTCCCCCAAAATCTTCCCTGGACTAGGAAATCTCGAAAATGAAATAAAAGGACAAGGCATTTCCTCAGTAATACATTCCTATAATGACAAGCAAAGATTAGCTGCTACGGGAGTCCAACCATTGCATTGGAAAGACCTTCCTTCCTTTGCAAACCGGACAGATTCTGTGTTCCATTCCCAGTGGGCTTATGGTCTCCGAAAAATGCCAACCGTATATTCTGTTTCTAAGTAGCTTGACAGTGTGCGTTAGGATATCCCTCCCCACACTCTATACCCCATCCCAACAACGCGGACCCTCCACCCCCCACCCTACCCTAATGCCCAGCTTCTGGCAGGGTGCTTCTGGCCAGCAAGAGCAGAGTGAGTGGCTCTACCTGGATGAAAAGACCAAACACACCCTCTCGGACTTTCCCTTCAGCCTTTGGCCTGGGAATGCCGAGCTTCAGACCTAAAGCCTGGGTCTGGTCTTGCCTGGGGCGGTACTCACTACTCTTTGGACTCTAGTCCTTGGGGCTGATACAGGGACATATTAATGATTAACACAACAACGGCCACAAAAACAACGACCACAACAATAGTATCGTCTCGCTTTCCTCCCTTGCTTTGTCTTTGCTGCAATAGAGGATCATTTTCAACCTGAAACTCCCTGGAAGCCGAGGGTTTAGGGGAGTCCTGGTCTGGGAATCGGGCAATCCCGCGGCCGTTGGAATGGCAGCCCAGCGATTTCCTGGAATTGCAACTGTTCAGATCCCTTAACCTCCCGGAGCCTCCCGGAGCCTCAGGCTCCTCCTCTACGGCAGTGACAACAATGCTCCCGACCCCCAGGGTGGCTGCCAGGAGCCGGGAGATTAGGAAGGCGAGGCGCTGTGCACACCTGGCTTGGAGTGCCCGCTTTGAAGTGCTTCGGTTTGCTCTTATTATAGCTTATTCTTAGCAGCTACAAGAAAATTATGCAAAGTTTATGCGAACAACTCCTATTTCTGTCTTCAGTACATGCTTTTTATTTTCACTTCACACTATTTAGTGTCAAATGAAGAAACATCCAACAAAAAAGAGCCCGTGGAAAAGGAACAATGACTTTGTCTTTGCGGCATGAGCCCTCCGAGCTGCCGGCTGGTGGAACACGGGAGCACGCCCCACAAGGGGGCCCCCGGGCGGGGGGGCGGGGAGGGAGGATGTGAGTGGGGGTGTGGCGAGGGCGGGGGGGGGGGGGAGGCTGCACGGTAAGTGTAGTGCCTGGCACCGTCCATGTTCAAATCCAAGGAATAATCTGCAGGAAAAAGTCTCGTGACTGCATAATTTTGAACAGAAAATAAACCAGTTCTCTAATGTGTGTTTTGCATGTTTACACATGAACGAAATAATTCTAATTTTTAAAAAATGCATGGATTTCAGTTCCTCTCATTTACCTACCTCCCACCAGGCCCCTCCACTTCTTTTCTTACACAAACAGCCCTAATTCCATCTGCATGGGGTGGAAATTTGACACCTCCCTTCCAAATGCCCTTGTCCGAATAGCCTCCATTTTGGGGTGTCATTTTCAAAGGCGGCACATTCGGGGAGGGGCTCTTACTCAGTCCCGAGACGCAGCTGCCTTCCTCATAGAATTCGGTGAATGATGTTCCAGGGGCGCTATTTTGGAAACACTGGAGGTGTGTAAGGCAAAAGAAGGTAGCAGGTGCCGACAAGGCTTATTGGGTCAGTGGTGGACACTGCCCAAGGAGAGCAGAACCTCTTCTTTCTGTGGAAGCAGATGCTGCTTACGATGGAAATTCAGTCAGGGGAAGTGGCTGGAGTCACAAAACTTGCTCAAAAAAACAAGCCCTGGTGAATGGCTGTCCACAAAAGCAAGGCGAGCATGTCACAGAAGGCAGCGCTGTGGCACAGTGGCTTGGCACACAGTAAGTGTTTAATAAATGCTTTTTCATTCATTCATTGATTCATTCATCTAGTTCATGGAAGAAGTCACAAAAGCCCCTTCAATTGTTTGGTCTGTTTGGCAAAGCCCAGAGCCCAGCATGTGTAGCTGAGGGGGAGAGCTGGGCCAGCTGCCTCTGCTTTTTCTCCCACTTTCTTTCAAACTATGCCTGTAGCTTTGTCTGCATAACTACGATTGTGCTGTAGCTTTGGGAGCTTCGGGGTGAGTGGGTCTTGCCCACCTCTCCCTCCCCACTGCCCTATGTGGGGCTGGGTGAGGGGATGATGCTCTGGCAGAGAGAAGGCCCCAGCACTGGCCACAAGGTAAGAAAAGTCTGTGCAAGCTGACAACGGACACTTCCTCTTTTCATGTAGGGCATTGTGGAAGGATGAGCGGGCGTGCCCATGGACATGCATACACATGATAACTGTTCCATAAAACCGGCAATGTGCACTTATTACATTACAAGGTAGCTATAACATGGAAACACTTGTCACCAGCTGCTCAACCACCAGGCTCAGGCTTAATCAAAGATATGTGAAACTGGTGTCAACGTAAAGGTCTCTAGAAATCAGGACATTAGGACTTGTCATAACCAAGCCCATGTTAAGTAGGAATAAGGGATAGTGCCCCTATGGGTAGCTTGGGGGCCGAGGCACCGACCCCACTTCTGCAGTAAGAGCAGCGTTTCTGGTGGCCATTATGTGCACAATAATTAGATTCTTATTGTTCATATTTTATTTTAAATATGAGAAGGAAAAATGACCTTTGATTTCTGGAATGCTGTATATTAAAACACTTTCTCCAAAATGATCATTCCTGTATCTAAGGGAAGAGGAGTGACTTGGACAAATTCCACTTAAGTGGTTAGATTGGGTCCTCTCCACCCCAAGCTCACCCCTCCAACCTGACATTCCGGGATTTGAAGTGTCAGCCTCCATGCCTGTCATTCACAGCTACCTCCCCCTACTAGGCTGAGGAACCCAATGCCAGTAGAGAACGGACACTCACCATTTAGACAATACCTCATCATGGCCTTGGAAAAAAAGCTGAATCCCATGTTATCATATCTGTGTGTGTATGTGTGGTGTGTATGGTGTGTCTATGTGGTGTGT
>NW_027185761.1:77133176-77137393 GCF_028583685.1 Petaurus breviceps papuanus
GTGGTGTCTGTGGTATGGTGTGTCATGTGGTGTAAGTCATGTGTGGGGTGTAAGTGTGTGTGTGCCTACATGAATGCAGCTGCTCAGAGGCCATCACCTTGGAGGCGATAGGGGCTCACATTTCACTTCCATGTCTGTCAGTGCTGGGCACATGGTGTCAGATTGTCTTTCCTCTCTGAAGACAACATTCTCCTTGACCTCAGAGGAAAATAAGTGCCCCATGACTCCTCACGCCTGGACTAAGGGGTCAGAACATGGCTCTGCATGCCTGACAGTTTCATTTTTAAAGTGGCCAAGTCCTTGCTTTCTCCTCCTCCCATTGCAAGGTCTGGGTCTCAAACCTAAGGAAAGCTCCCCTCCTCTGGCTCCCCTCCTCTCTGCCCCCTGCAGGGAATTTCCAAGTGGGTGGCTGGTTTGGTTTGGTTTCATTCCCAATCATCGGCATTCATTTCAACCTGGGCATAACTGAAAGGATAAAACACACTGCCCATTTTCTTGGTTGGCAAGAACAAGCACAAAGTTCACTTCAAATTCATCATCTTTTCTCTTTGGGGACAGCTTGCTTTTCCTTAGAATTCCTCTGATATTCCATTCTCGGGGATTTTCCAACAAAGAAACATCCTCCCTCTAATAACATCCTTCTCAGGTGGACTCTAAGTGCCAGCAGAACTCTTTCCACCTGATCTATAAGGATGGAGATAATGGCAATAAGCCAATCTCTTGAGCATTTCATTCTTAGGATTCCGAGATTCGGAGAATGCCTCTCTTCCCTCCCCTGTGTCACAAAAAGCAAAATGGTTTGACTAGGGTAACTGCATCATCTTGGGCATGTTTAACTGTGACCAAAAATATTGGAGGAGAATTTATAATTCTGAAATAAGGGTGGGAAGGGAAGAGGGTGAGCCTCAGAATCTTCTTCCAACTTTAAGGAAAACATCCTGGTTTGATGGCTTACTGGTTTAGACCCTCAGTGTTGAGGAGAGGAGAGGAGAAGAGAGGAGAGGGGCCATATGTATCAGATTGCTTGAGTTTATTATAATTGCTCAGTTTGTTCTGAAATATTTCATAGGACCAGAAAGGCGTCTCTTTGAGACCACAACTTCACTCCTCTCCTGGACTCAGTGCCCTAGATATTGAAGGGGAAATGCCATGTTTATCTTTGAAGCCCTGAATACCAGGCGCCACTTCAGGTAGCTGAGCTTTTCAGAACTTTCAACATACCTGACGCAAGAATTTCTTCTAAACTTTTGATTTTTGGTGGATAGAGGGGCAGGGCAGGGGCAGGTAGGAGGGTGGGGTGTCATTTGCTGTAAAATTTCATGGGATTCTTCATCTCATCTGAGACTTTTTCATGACATTCACGAGATTTAAATGATCTTATACATGTTCCAGAGGATTGCCAAACATGGTAATTGACCCCCACTTACACATTCAATGCTATCTATCAGTCCTTGCTGGTCTATGATGCTTCCTACCGTGGGCATTGAAGGCAGTGCACAACAAAAGTGGAAAGTCCCTGAGTGCACAGGGAGAGGCTGCTCTCACAGAGCACATGGCCGAGAATCCTCAAGGTAATCATGGTTAGGGGGGGGACCTGGGAAGCAAAGTCACTGGAGATGATTTACACACTTGAAGCAGCCTCCATCCAAGGTGAAAATGGACCATACAACAAACAGTGTGCTGTGAGCTGAAGAGCCTTGGACAGTGGAGGACGCTTTCCAGGGTGGTCTGATTTCGGTTTCCCTCAAGTCACCAGACAGCAGTGGGGGGTTGAAGCTCCCTTTCAGATGTGCTGAATCCATCCTCTTTTCATTTTCCCCAATATGCCAAATCATCTTTAGTGATTATTCCCTCATGGGCAGCTGGAGGGGTCTACCTGCCTGGATGAGCTGGGGACCAAAAGCCAAGAGCTGATGCCTTAGGGGGTGAAAACAGGGACACATACACAGGTAGCAATAACTAGCTACAGAGAGGGGAATATCATCTCCAAGCTGGTACCTCCCCCAGCCTCCTATATGGTCTGGATTAGTGACCAGGAAAAGGGATGGGATTCCATGTAATTAACAGGAGGTTCAGGATCTGATGAACCACAATCAGAACCATCTGGAGACAGTTGCCCCCAGACCTGGCCAGCCTTGGACTTCAATAGGAAAACCTCGGGAAGGAGCAGCTGACTCATAAGGACCAAAGTCCTCTGGATTTGGCCAAGAGGACAGGAAGGGGCATCACCTTCCCTGAAGGTGAAATGACCTGCTTCAGTGTGGGGACCCAGAGTCATGTGGGAAGTATGGATCTATGAAGTAGGGGATGTAGGCGAGGGGGGAGTTCCAAGGGTGGCCCAAGCTCGGCTCACTCACATTCGCCCCTGTCTGCCTCAATCCTAACCGAAAGTCTAAGCTTTGAATCTGCAAAGCAACAATCCCAACCCAATCCCAAATGTTTCCTGGGCGCTTCTCTGTGATCGAGAATCTCTCACACGTTTGAGTCGAATTTGGTGAACTGGAATCTTGGGAGGGGAGGGGGAGGGGAGAGGAAGGACGGGACAGAGGGGGTCATTTGGGGCCTGCCAAGCGGCAGCTCTCCTTCGCGCCCGGCCCTGCAGCTGTTCTCCCTCAGTTCCAGGCAAACCTCGGAATGCCCTGGCAGGACTATGCTCCAGCTCAGCTCAGTTCAACCTCGGGCGCCTCTCTCTGTCACACTTACCCTCCCTCTCACTCTCTTTCTCTATCATTTTCCCTGCTTTGCTATTGCAAACATCCTCGATCCTCTGAGAGAGGGACCGCGGTCTCGTCTCCCCCCCACCCCCAGCCTTGCCCTCCTCTTCTTGGCCTTATGAAGACAGACAAGTCTCTGCCTAAGAAAACTTTCTCAGTATGTCTGCAGGGAACTCAGCGTGCAGCGTCCCCCAGACACAACAGCAGACGCGACATCTAGTTACAAAGAGGAGTCAGGGAGCCTCCCCTTGAGCTGGTGGGAGACACAAGGGACCGGTCCGCTCACCCCATCCCCCCCTTCCCCCAGTGGACCATTGAGGCAGCAGGTCCCTTGGGGCCCGCCTGCAGCGCCCCGCCCCCCCTCCCCCAGACACTAGACAACTTTTCAGTGCCCAGACAGAGCCCTGCCTCGTTCTTCAACTCTCGTGCCCCTCTCCCAGCCATTCTGTCGGGGTGAGGGGCAGACTTCCCTCCAAGCTTTGGTGGGGTTGCCTGGGGGGGTGCTTAAAGGGGCCTCTAGATAGGCGGCTAGGGCACACACACACACACACACACACACACACACGCACACACACACAAGCATACACACACAAACTCACACGCACACAAACATACACACACACACACACACACACACACACATACACACACACGGAGTCCGCCAAGGCCAGCAAAGTGGATCTCCCGAATCCTGAGAAAGGCAAAGGGGCAGAAAGGAGACGGGAGGAGGCAGACAAAGGCAGCCGCGGAGGCGACTCCAGCAGCCCTGGCAGCTGAAACAGGGACCGGGAGAGGCCGGGCAGGCGTAGGGACCGAGAGACACGGACTGATGAGCTGCCGGCTGGCTGGACCGGAGGGCGGCCGAGCTGCCGGACGCGCAGGCGGGCGGCCCCCTTACCTGGGCTCCGCGGGCGCTGAGCTCCGTCGGTGCTTCGATCCAGCCCCGGGCTGGCTCCGCCAGGGATCGCTCGGCTAGGCTGGGTTCGTTTGTTCCGTACACAGGGCTAGGGTGATGGGGCCACACCGGCTCTCCGAGCAGGGGCTGGCGGCCGGGCCGGCGGCCGGGCGTGCTCGGTGGCTGGCTGCCTGGCTTGCTGGCTCCTCACCGGGATGGCGCTCCTCCGGCCTCGGGCTGCAGTGGAGGGAGGTGCCGATGACCGCCCCCGGCTCGGCTCCGGAGGCGCTGGGGCTGCTCCGGGCTGCCTGTGCGCGGGTCTGCGCCTGCCTCGCACCCTGGCCTCTCTCGATTATCCGCTGCCCTCACCCTTTCGTTGCCCTCCTTACCCTCCCAGGCGGCTGCCCGGCTGCCAGTCCAAGTCTGTATGCTGGCTGCCAGCCCCGCCTCGCCCTCCTTTCCCTCCCTCCCTCCCTCCCTCCCTCTTCTTTCTTGGCTGCCTCTCTCCTCTGCACCGTTCGGGCTTCTCCCTGCCCCTCTCCTACTCCTGTGCTTCCAACCGCCTCTCCCCTCCTTGGTCTGGGGGCTGCGGCGCTCTCTCTCTCTCT
>NW_027185761.1:77142393-77152677 GCF_028583685.1 Petaurus breviceps papuanus
AGAGAGAGAATCAGAGAGAGAGAGAGAAGAAAGAGAGAAGAGAAGAGAGAGAGACAGAGAGGGGCAGAGAGAGGAGAGAGAAGTGAGACAAAGAGATAGAGAGAAGCAGAGAGAGAAGAAAGAGGAGACAGAGACAAAAACAGAGACAGAGAGAGACAGAGAGAGACCTTTGGGGCCATTTCTTCACTGTCACTGGAGGCTGGGGGCACCACTACTTCCTCCCCCCCCCAGACCTGGGGCAGGGCCCTGCTCATCATTGGAGAGGCTCATTAATTAGGGCCCAAACCCACACACTAAACCACCTCTGCCTAACTTCTTCCACCCTCCAGTACTGTGCATCTCTCCTCCTTCTTGCCCCAGACAGGAGGGTCTGGACTCTGAGTTTACTGGGAGAGGCCCTTGCTGCTTCTAGCTTGTACCTGGTCTTTCAGTAACAGCATCCTGGTGCCTCAGAAATTGGGGGGTGGAGTAGGGGGATGAAAACAGAGGAAAGGGAGGATGGTTTTGGTAATCCAAGGTCTTGGAGCTCTGCCAGGCAGGACCCTTAGAGAGACCCCTAAGTGCTTTCCAGTCCTGCTACAAACCCTTGTCCTGAATCATCTTCCCAATGCTCACTGTCCCTGGTGGCCTGCCAGCTTGGTGTGCTTCAGGAGGCCTTGCCCTGAAAGCACAGAGGGCAGGGCTCTGCCAGAACTCCTGTGCTGTTTACAAGGGAATCATTGCCTGGTTCTATTGGTCTAAGTGGAATGGTTGGACTGGATTTGTGGCCAGGCCCTCAAGAGGCAAAAGGTGTTCCAGATGTTTCAACCAGGCTCATTGTGCATGGGTGGACCTGTCCTCCTGGCTCCAAACACCTAGTAGAGACAGGTACATTAGCTTTCTTCCTGCCAGGCTGGGATTAACCTATGGGAAGCCGTGCATTTGTGGCTGCAGGTATCCCCCTCCCCCCTCCATGAAAACACACATCTCACCATTAGGCTGGTGAAGACAAGATCCCTCATCTGGGGTTTATCTCTGCCAGTCCCATGGTCCAGGGTCTTCTTAGGCTTGTGTCTCACAGTAACCTGAGAGCTCAGAGGCAAGACTAACCAGGATAATCGGCTAGTATTAGGAACCATTTGAATGAATAATAGACAGCAGATGAAAAACCAGGAGGAAGCCGACCATATAAAACCCCCATTCATTCAGTTAATATCGAACGGGAAAAAAAGAGAAGAAAGGGAGTGGGGAGGCAGTTTGCATGAAGAGAAGGGGGATGTCTGTGTGACATCATGAGGCAGAAAGGAGGTTTCCATGATTCTGGCCATCTTTCTATCTGGCAGAACTCTGGTCTGACCAACTTGAGGTCCACTGCTAGGGGGCGTGCAGGAAATAACAAGGATGTGGAAGGAGGGAAGGGATGTCTACTCCCAGGGCGGAGGGTCTGGCCAGTGTCCCCTTGGAACCCTCGCTGACCAAAGCAGCAGAAAGCCCCTAGCTGAGAGCCTCGAATCATCCTTAGCTGAACTCTTTGCCCCCAGTAGTGCAGTCCCTCCTTTTCCCAAAGCCACTTTCAAAAGTATTTACTCTCTTTCCATGCACATGGAACTCAAGGGAAATTTAATGCTAGAAGTGCTACTTTCCTTATCCTGGATTCCTCCAGTCCTTTTTCCCAAAGTACTTTCTTTTGAGTTTTAGAAACCTTTAGGTCATCCGAGTTGGACTGGACTGAAGCCAGAGAGCAATGGTTCTGAAGAGGTCTGACTCTGCTCTCAACCCTGCTCTTGGACAAGCCCCCAGCATCCCGCCTCTGGGAGCCACTTCTGAAACAGCAACAAAGCAGCTAGTGCCGATTCTCTTGGAAACTTAGGGGCTCATTTTAGAAGCACAGCAGTTCCAACCAACAAGAATGATTCTCAGTAGTTTGAGGCACCAAGAGCAGACTGGCCTTGATGTCATGGTAGAGTTCAAATCTTCGTCTGCCACTTACTGATCTGGTGACTCTAGTCAAGTCCCTTCATTCTTGTCTTCCTCACTCTCCTCCTTTGTAAAGCGAGGATATCACGGACACCAACCTCCCAGGGCTGTGGGGAAACACAAAGCAGATAGTGCAGAGTGTCCCAAAAGTTGTAGTGCAGTTTTAAGCTTGAATAGCCTCAAACCGCTCTGAGCCCTCTATGTATCCATACACACAGATATGCTACATATTTATGTCTTATAGATACACACATACATACATATATATATATATATATATAAAGTTCTTTGTAAAAGCTGAAGGAATTTTATTCTAAAGTTCAGCCTTCTTTCTATAAGGCCTACTTCTTAAGTCAACTTTACCATCCTCCATGGAAGGGATGTGTCAAGGGGCTGTTAGCTGTTCAGATCAAAGCCCCCCTCCCAAGCCTCCACTTCCTAAGGGGCCAAGTCCCGTTCAAAGGCAAGGTCTTTGAAAGCAAGAACTCTCTTAGCCTGTGGATTTATTTCCCCTGGGGCTGGGATATAGCAAGCACTGGATCGATGTTTTATTTTTCATTCATTCATTCATTCATTCATTCATTCATTCATTCATTCATCACAGAATTATTGGGGGTTCCCCAGCAGGGAGTGTTAAAAGGCAGTGATTCACTGTCTTCAGCTTTATTTTCCAAAATAAAGATAGATTTTTAAATATACTTCTTGAAATGGGGGGGGGGAAGGGGGCAGGCAAAAGGAGCCCCTTTGATCAATGCTCTTTTCTGCTATTGACCCTCATCTCTCTGAGACAACACCCACGCCCTTGAAGTCTCCAGGGATGAGCCCCAGCAGAGGGGCCAGGCATGGCGGGCTCCAGCTCAGGCACCAGTGGGAAAACGACATGAACTAGATATTAGGCCTGTTTTTGTTGCAAGGAGGTTTGGCTTAAAGCTGAACAGCTTTCCCATCCTCTGGGTTCCCTGGACTTCTCATCCTCAGAGATGTAGAGTGTGGTCCCCTCTCAGGATCACTGAGTGGCCAGACGCCCAGGTGCAATCTATTGGAAGAAGAAGGAAGTCCTTTGGGGACAGTGAGAATTCAGAATGTCTTGGCTGCTCTGTAAGCTTGTTTGTGGGTCTTGGGGGTGGGGTATTATGGACTAGCCTGAAATTTATTTATTATTGTGGTTTCAATTCAGATGCACCCAGACACAGATGAGGACAACCTGAGGAGAACATAGATACACTGGCCCCCTCCCCTCTTCTCCCACCCAACAGAAGACCACAGTTTTAAACACTTGTTTCCCAGATAAGCAAATTAATATCTTGACCTGGATCTCTCAGACCTTCTTTGTAAAACAATCTGGGTAGTTGCCACATTCTGGTGTCTGGGTCACTCTGGCAGGACTGGAAGGAGAGGACCCAGAATTCCTTCTCTCTGGTTCTAAGCTGAAGGGAGAGGACAGAGTTCCTTCCCTGTGGGTCTGAGCTGCATTACTTCTCCACCATCATGATGGTGTAGGTCTGCTTCAGATTGAGTTTACCAGCCTCAATCAAACCCCAAATGTCCTTGGACATGCTTTTTGACCATGCCAACAATATATCTAGGATGGAATGAAGTGCCAATGAGTCCCTTCCACCTTCCAAAGCTCTGGGTACCCTAGGACCCTAACGTGTTTCTTCTCAGTGGTCTGTTGTTTCGAAGCTGCTTTACAGAGATGGTTGGGTCAGTTAACCTTCTCAGGGAAGGGAGAGTCCTCAAATAGCCTCTGCTCAGCTTGGCTAGATCTGCCAAAGCAGGCACTCCTCTGTTGTGAGCCCATATCATCTCCATGCAGGATCCAGGTAGGGAGGTTGTGGAAAGGTGTGTCACACGGCCACATTGGAAGGGAGGGAGGGAGACAAAGAAGAAGGGAGGAGGGAGGGCAGTGGCAATTCAGAAGGGAGATAAGACCAGCAAGTAGAAAGTTCTCTAGCAGACTCCCATGCTGATTCTGTGTTCAGCCAAAGTAACTGCCAGACCCATTTTAGAACATCAAAAAGAAATGTTACATCACATTGGCATCTGAGCGTGGAGAAATGTCACGATTGAAAACAAGGAGGACTTGAGAGATTTGCAGCCAAATGTTGGGCTGGAACAGAGCCCTGCCATCTCTGCCTCCCCCGTGCTCTTCTTTGTGCTGGGAAGAGCCCAGAAAGACCTTCCCCCAACCCCCACTGGCTCTGCAGGAGCCAAAGTCAAGGAGGGATGTCCAGTTCATTCTCCAGGGAATTTTCATCTCATGGGGAAACCGTAGGGAGTAATTGCCTCCCCAATTGCATATTGGCTAGAGAGGGTGTTGGGGGAACACCTGGGCCTACAAAGGAAGGGAAGAACAAAGACCAGGCAGCTGGGAGGAAGCAGGGGTTTCACGGTGATGGCTGATCCAGCCTCTGATAAAGCTGTGGAATTGAGACTGACCAAAGAGCCTCAGGTTTTCTTAGGAAGGAAAAACCCTTGAACCAATGACTTGAACATGGGATTTCTTCTTCTTTTAGACCTCAGGGCCCAACAGAGGGATTGTCCTCTGATGAGTGCATTGGGATCTGGGTCAGGGCACTTGCTGAGAGAGACAAAGTGAACAGTGGTGTGAGCTCATTCTCTCTTCTGGCTGCTGGTACTAAGGGCTTCCTGGAGGTCACCAATGGCAAGCGGTCCTCCCAAATGAGTCAGCAGATTCTGGTGGAGGGAGGTCTTTTCAAAGTTATCTTTCTAGTCTTAGAAGTGAGAAAACTGCCTGGTACACAATCGGTGCTCAATAAGTGTCAATAAGTGTGTATAAAAATAAATTTCCTCTGTCACTGGGGGAAGAAAAAGACTGTAGCCACTCTCTGGAATTTGGTGCAAAAACACAGATAGAAAGGAAGCTGGAGGAAGGGGAGTTCATTAGTCTGTCAGCAGCACCTTGGCAAGTAAGGACTGAAGCACCTACTATGTGCTAGGTGGGAGGATAAGTCCTGGCGATACAAGAAAGATCAATCCAGCTCTCAGGGAGCAGACACTTGAATGGTGGAGAGAACATAAACAGACACGGCTTTCTCCCTCCCCTGCTAGTCCTGCCCCTCTCTGTGCACACACACATGTGCATACCTACATGCAGGTGTACATGGATCTGAAAAGAATCACCAGAGGAAAGACTCCAGCATTGAGGGTGGTAAGGAAAGGCATCCCGTGGCAAGGAGGATTAAAACTGAGACTTGGGGGAAGTCAGGGAGTCTCTCTAGGAGACAGAGATCAGGAGGGAAAGAAAGCATTCTGGACCTGGGGGACAGTCAGGGAAAATGACCCAAGAGAGAGAGGAACAGCAAGGAAGCCAGTGTTATTGCTTGGAAGAGTATGTGGGAAGATGTAAGAGGGCTGGAAAATGTATGCATGTGGGTGTGGGGGGTAGGGATAGGTCATGAAGGGCTTTGAATGCCAAAAAGATTCTACATTTGATTCTGTAGGGGACAGGAAGCCATTAGTGTGTGTGTGTGTGTGTGTGTGTGAGAGAGAGAGAGAGAGAGAGAGACAGAGACAGAGACAGAGACAGAGACAGAGACAGAGAGAGACAGAGACAGAGAGACATGGCCAGACCTCCCTACACTTTAGGAAGGTCCCTGTGATAGCTGAGTGGAGGGCAGACTGCAATGAGTAGAGACTTGTGGCAGGAAGACTCAGCAGCAGCTGTTACAGTGAGGCAGGCATGAGTATGTGAAGCTGGGAGTGGTGGCATCACAGGAGAGATGTTAAAGAGGTAAAAGCTGACCTGCCTTGGCAATAGATTGGAAATGGGAATGAGAGAGATTGAGGAGTTGAGGAAACCTGTAGAATCATTGTTAGCTTGGGAGACTCCAAGTCTGGTGGGATCCTTGACAATAGTAGAGACATTTAGAAGAGGGTTTGCTCTTGGGGAAATGTAATGAGGCAGCTTAAGGTAAAGACATCCAGCATCCTTTGGAGATTGAAGCTTGGAGGTCAGCAGAGAAGTCAGGGCTGGGTAGGTAGATCATTAGCATAGCAATGATCACTGAACCCATTGTGACTGATGAGAGCACCAAGGGAAACAGTAGAGAATAGTAGAGATAGAGAGAGAGGAGAACTCAAGACACACCCCTGGCCAGGAAAACGGACTCTGAAGGAGGAATCAGGAAGGAGGAGAGCCAGGGCCAAACACTGTCCTGAAAATCTGGAGGAGAAAGTATCAGGTATCGGGGAGGTGGGGGCGAGAAATGGCCGTTGAATTTGGATGTGACTGTTACCTTAGGAAAGAGAAGTTTTGCCAGGGAAGACTTACATGAACTTATATGAAGTGAGTCATCAGAACCAGGAGAACAGTGTATACAGTGGTGGCAACACTTTACCTGGATGAGCTGTGAGTGACTTATTCTCAGCAATACGGTGATCAGAGATAACACCGAAGAGCTCCTGATGGAAAATGCTATTCCTCTCCTGAGAGTGAACTTACAGATTCTGAGGGCAGATTGAAGCAGGTTTTTTACCTTCCCACCCCCTTACAGACCCCACTCCTAGGCTGCTCTGCTGCAAGAATTGGTGGGCACCAGGGGAAGACAAATGCAAACTTGAGGACCGAGAGCTTAAATGGTCCACACTGATTCTCCATCACTAAAGAGCAGGCAAGTGGATTAAGACTTGGGTGCAGCAACTTTGAGAGGAACAGATGATTGGAGAGAGAAAATAGGACCTTCAGGAGTCCTCCATGTGCCTGTCACAAGTCACCAGTGACAACTCATTCATTTGGATCTGAAAGGCCTTTGCTTTTTAAAGACCTTAATGAAAATACAAATACCCCAGGTAAGAGAATGCTGCATTCTTGCCACTTCCCTGCTGTCTCTGTCTCTGTCTCTCCTCTATCTCTCCTTCTCTCTCCTCTCTTCTCTCTCTCCTCTCTCCTCTTTCCTCTCTCTCCTCTTTCCTCTCTCTTCTCTTTCTTTCTCCTCTGTCTCTTCTCTCTGTCTCTTCTCTTTCTCCTCTCTCTCTTCTCGCTCTCTTTCTCTTCTCTCTTTTTCTCCTCTCTGTCTCTGTCTCTTTCTCTCTCTGACACACACACATACACACACATATTCACACACATTCTCCTATCTTCTCCACAATTTAACTTCCCTCAAGCTCCCTGGGGAGACCCTCTTTTCAAAAGCTTTAAACAAGGAGAATGCTACAAACCAGAAGAAGCTCCACAGATCATGATTGTGTGTTCCCCACAAGGCTTCAAGGCCATGTCGTGATGGAGTCTTTAGGTGACAGGGGACTTAACAATGGAGGTGAGCTGCATGTACAAGCTGAAACCCAGGGGGAGAGGGGAATCTGTGCCATTCTCCTGTTCATTCACTGATGCTGGGCTTTGACACCTGGCATTATTTTGTCAGGTATGAAAATAAACACACACCCACAGACAGGTGACAAAGGGGTGGATGACTACACAGCAGGCCTACAGACTGTGGGAGAGAAGACTGAGAAGCAGAAGAAACCCCCTCTTTGCATACAAGGAACTGGGGCCCAAAGAGGTTGCCAGTCATTTGTTCAAGGTGATGTGGCTCTGGTCTGGTCTCCAGCCTCAGGAGACAAGAGGAGTGATGGTGGCTTCTGGCCATGTCCTGCTTCAGGGGTCCTCTGAGGGAAGACACCAAGGGGCCAGGCTTGGCTGCCATCCCCTCTGCACTGCCCCCTCCACCAACCTAGTCTCTAGCTCCTTCCATGTTCCTTCAGCAGGTGATCTCATCAGCTCTCAGGCATTCAGTGATCACCTCTGTGTTAATGACTCCACAGCCTGCTCTTGTGTCCTAACCTCTCTGCTGCCCATCAGTCTTGTGCCTTTCAGATATCTTGAACGGTGTGTTTGACAGACATCTTCAACTGAATATATTCAGTTATTGTTCCATTGTGCCTAACTCTCTGAGTCCCCAGTGGGGGTTTTCTTGGTGAAGATTTTGGGTGGTTGGCCATCGAATTTATTATCTTGCCCCACCATAAACTTCCCAACTTCCCTATTGATTGTGGCCCTTTGTGCTCAATGAGGACCAAAGCTCTCTCAGGATGTTGGACTCAGGGTACAGAGTATCTGCCTGGACTGATCAGACCAGTGCACACTCAGGAGGCTCTGCCACAGGCACATTTGGGCACACTTGGCAGGCTCTGCCACAGGCACATTTGGATGGGGGCAGCTCTAAGAGTGTACAGCTCCCATGTGTTTTGAGCGACTTCAGTTCTGTTTGGCTCCTAGAGCACAGCACCTCCTCTGATGTGGGCATGCCACACTGGCGGTCCTGGGTCAGATTCTCCCAAAGTTCTTCAGAGAGACCATGAGAGCTTCCTTGCTCAGCTTCTTCTGAGCCCCTGGAGGAGTTTTCTATAAATCAGTCTTTCTGCGTGTGCACATTTGGCCTTCCAACAACATGGCAGCCCATCAGAAGCGCACGCTCTGCCAGTGGTTTGCAAATCCTCTCACTTCGGCTCAGACTCTAATCTTAAACTTGCCTTTGCTGTTGAGGGCAACACAACCCTCCCAGTCATACAGGCTTCCATCTTATTGTCATCTTCACTTTCAAACTACCTCTCACACCCCACATCTGCTATGGCATCAAGAATGGTTGCTTTCTTCTTGACCACATTTCTCAAAAACGTCTCTTTCTCTGTTACTGCCTCACCTTGGTGCAGGCCCTCATCACCTCACACCTGGACTCAGGTGATAGCTATTGGACACTGGGCTGGAGGCTGCCTGCCCCAAGGTTTCCCCATTCCCATCTCTCCTCCATTCAGCCACTAACGTGATTTTCCTAAAACACAAGTCCATCCATGTCATCTCCTGGTACAATACATTTCAGTGGCTTCCTATTACCTTCAGGACCAAATACAAAATCCTCTGGCATTCAAGGCCCTTCTCCTCCCTTTCCAGTCCTCTTATACCTTAGTCCCCAACCATGGACTCTGATGCAGGGACTTCCTGGCTGTTTCACAAACAAGATGGTCTCAGTTCATAGCATTTTCTCTTGACTGTCCTTCATGCCTGGAATGCTCTCCTTCCTCATCTCCATCTCTGGCTTCACAGACTTATTTCAAGTGTCAACTAAAATCCCATCTTCTTTTTTTTTTATTAAATTTTATGTTTATTTTTAGTTTACATCATTCATTTCCACAAGGTTTTGAGTTACAAATTTTCTACCCATCTTCCCCTACCCAACATCACAAAACAGTGATTCCACTGCATACCTCCTCCCCCAATCTGCTCTCTCTTATATCTTTCCCAATCTCCCCTCCAACTTTACAGTAGGGCAAGATGGATCTCTATTCCCTAGTACCTGTATATTTTATTTCCCAATTGCATGTGAAATAATAATAATAAAAATTTTTTTAAACATTTTATTTTAAAATTTTGAATTCCAGATTCTTTCCCTTCTTTGCTCGTCACCCACCATTACTGGGAAGTTAAGCAATTCAATACAGGTTGTACGTGTGTACCTACACAAAACATCTCCATAGTGGATATATTGTGAAAGACTGACTATATTTCCCTCCATCCTATCCCACCCCACACTTGTTCTATTCTTTACTTTGACCCAGTCCCTTTTCAAAAGTGTGTGCTTCCAATTTGCCTCTCCCCCCAGCCTTCCCTCCTTTCCATCATCCCCTCTCTCATCCCCTTCCCCTATATTCTCCTATAGGGCAAGATACCCTATTTAGTGTGTATGTCATTCCCTCCCTAAGCCAAATTCAAAGAGAGTAAGATAGACCCATTCCCTTTTGCCTTCCTGTTCTTCCCCTCCATTGTAACAGTTTTCCGGTGCCTCTTTTATGTGAGATAATTTACCCCATTCTGTCTCTCCCCGTCTCCTCTCATTATATTCCTCTCTCACCTCTCAATTTCACCTTTTAAGTATCATCCCTTCCTATTCAATTGGTCCTGTACCCTCTGTCTATGTATACCTGTACACATATATACAAACATCTGGATTCATATGCACATATACCCTCCAATATAGACATATATGTATGTATGTGTATATATATATATACACACACACACACACACACACACACACACATTTATATTCCCTTCAATTATTCTCATACTGAGAAAAGTTTCATCATTTCCAATTATCATTTTTCTGTGTAGGAATGTAAGTAGTTTGACTTTGATAAGTTCCTTATGATTTCTTTTCCTTGTTTGCCTTCTCATGCTTCTCTTGCTTCTTGTATCTGAATGTCAAATTTTCTAATCAACTCTATTTTTTTAATCAAGAATGCTTGAAAGTCCTCTATTTCATCAAATGACCATATTTTCCCCTGAAACATGATACTCAGTTTTGCGGGTAG
>NW_027185761.1:77152687-77153763 GCF_028583685.1 Petaurus breviceps papuanus
CTGGCAAATTTGGCTTTTTAAGGCATTCTTCTCCTCATTGGCTTTTTTGGAACTCTTTTGCCAATTGAGTTAGTCTATTTTTTAAGGTGTTATTTTCTTCAGTCATGTTGTTGACTCTCATTTCATAATTTTTTGCATCATTCTCATTTCTCTTCACAATTTTTCCTCCACTTTTCTTATTTGATTTCCAAAATCCTTCTTAAGGCCTTCTATGGCCTGTAATCAGTTTATATTTTTTTCTTGGAAGCCTTTGGTACAGGAGTTATGACTTTGCTATCTTCCTCCTGTTTGTAGCAGCAAGCACCCCAGTGTCCCCAGGGTGGCTGCCAGCACAGGTTCTTAAATCTGCTTTGTTAAAGGAAAGCAACTCAAAATGGGTTAACAAGCTTACTTTAATCAGTCAAATATGTATCGTTTACCTAGTTCAGGGGAAAAAGGTCAGCACCCCGAACTTCAGAGTATACAGACAGAATTATCAAGACAGAGAAACAGATCAAGTATACAGTTTCCAAACTGTCCAACCACTACTCCATGCCAATCAACATCTGGGGTTTTCAATGCTGGGGGGCTCTCAACAACGGCTTCCCACGGTCTCATCTGAACAAATCACAGAACACTTCTCAAAGTGAGCCCCAAAGCAAAGCCTCACATCAGGAATTATATAGCCTTCTCCTGGGTCAGAGTATGTAACCACCCTCTTGACCCACTGCCCAATCACACAGCATCAAGGTGTGGGCATTCCTGAAAACCGAGCCTCCTGCCACAGGCTCCATGTGACCACATTCAGCCTATTAGGAAGCAGAGTATATTTTCAAATCAAGGAATGTTCTCAGAGTCTCTTAAGCCTATCAAAGAGCCTAGAGGCAGGGAAGATCATTAAATTTGCATTTCCATTACATTGTTCCATGCTTTGATCCTTTTTGTCCACAAAATAGGAGTGTAAAGTCAGATTGCTGAGCTTGCTTTGCTTCCTTTGCTTGCTCATGTTGCCACTCAATTACTTGACTTTTGAGCTTTTTGCCACAGTAGAACTCTTTTGCTACCAGAGAGGGGAGCTTTGTCCCAGATTTCTGGGG
>NW_027185761.1:77253763-77284007 GCF_028583685.1 Petaurus breviceps papuanus
GAAGTTGTGAACTGAACCAACCATTCTGGAGAGCAATATGGTACTATGCCCAAAGGGCTATAAGTAATTTCATATCCTTTGACCCAGTAATACCACTTCTAGTGTTGTATCCCAAAGAGATCATAGAAGCGGGAGGAAGACCCATATGTACAAAAATATTTATAGCAGCTCTTTTTGTGGTGCAAAGAATTGGAATTTAAGGGGATGCCCATCAATTGGGGAATGGCTAAACAAGGTATGGTATATGAATGTAATGGAATACTATTGTGCCATAAGAAATGAAGGAGAGGCTTATATGAACTGATACTGAGTGAGAAGAGCAGAACCAGGAAAAATTTGTACACAATTATAGACACAACATATGTGTGATGACCAGCTTTGATAGACTGGACTCTTCTCAGAAATTCAGGGCTATAAATAAACTCCAAAAGACTCATAATGAAGAGAGATGTCTACATTCAGAGAAAGAACAGTTTGAATGCAGATTGAAGGAAATTACCTGCTCTCTTTCTTTTGCTTGTTAGGTGTGGTTTCCTCTTTCCCATTGTTCATACCATCCATTACAATCCTTCTTTATAACCTGACCAATGTCTAACGTGAAAGTATCTGCAGATCCTATACCTGATTGCATGCTGCCATGTGGTGGGGGGAGGGGAGGGAAGGGGAGAAAATTTGAAACTCAAAGACCTGGGGAACTGAATCTTGTAAACTCAAAGTAAACTAAAAAATTAATAGAGACAAAAAAAGAATACTCTGTATTTGAATCTAAACAGGACTTGTGTCTGTGTGTTGGTAGACTTGTGTCCGGGTGCTTTACATATTTTGTAGTTGTTTGAAGGAGTGTATGGGATTTTTAGAAAGGACTAGCTCCTCTGGTGTGGGGCTTGCTGAGCACCTTTCAGGGCTGCTCATCTCCCTTTCCTGCCCACCTGTCACCCAACTTTAACTGGGGCTCCAAGAAGCTGTACAGTTTTTGAAGGCATTCTGTTTCTTCAATGTTCTCAGTTTTTTTAAGCAATTAGGGTTAAGTAACTTGCTCAAGGTTACACGGCCAGTTATTTCTGGGTGGGGTGCTGAGTGTCTGAGCCCGGATTCGATCCCAGGTCATCCTGACTCTGGGGCCGGTGCTCTTCCTTGCTGTGCTACCTGCCGCCCCGATGTTCTCAGTTTTGTTAGCATATAGTTGTATTATAACTTATAATCATCCCCTCTCTTTTGGTCTGGTTGTGATTGTACTTTGTTCATTTGATATTTTATTGATTTTATTTTCTTCCTTCTTTTAAATCATGTCATCAAAAGGTTTATCAATTTGATTAATTTTTTTCAAAGAACCAATTTTTCTTTTTAAATTCCATTTTTCTGTCTTTGCTTCTGGGTTTCCAGTTAATTTACATTTTCTCCAATGTTAAACCTCTCTTTTGTGCTTATTTTACGTCTGTTTGTGTTTTGGTGACTGAGCTTTGAGCAAACCCAACCAAGTCCTGGAAAACAGCCCCAGGAGAATCAGAGGCTCTGATCCAGCTGTTGACTGTGTCTCATAGAAGGCTTTTGTTGGTGTAAGTAAGCACTATAAAGATGCCCCTCTCTGCTCATTCATGAAAGTTTGGGGAATGTGAATGATAGATGACCTATATATAAATAGGAAATAATTAACAGAGGGAAGACATTAAAATAAGAGAAATTGGGAATAGCTTCTTATAGAAGGTGGGATTTAAAAGAAGTTAAGAGGCAGAGATGAAGAGGGAGAGCATTCCAGAGATTGGGGACAGCCAGAGAAAATGCTTGGAGTCAAGAGATGAACAGTCACGATGCTAGTGTCACTGGATCAAAGAATACATGATGCAGAGTGAGGTGTAAGAAGTTTGATAAGGTGTGTATTTATGGAGGGGTGCTAGGGAGCTAGGTTATGAAAGGCTTTGAATGCCAAACAGAGGATTTACCCCTGGAGGCCATAGGGAGCCATTGGAGTTTGAGGGGGGAGGTGATATGGTTGGACCTTGAGCTTCAGGAAAGTCACTTTAGTGGCCTAATGGAGAATATATTGGAGTAGGCAGAGACTTGAGATGGGCAGACTCCCCACCACTCGCCTCTCAGCCCTTATTGGAAGGTAGTCTTAATGTGAGGCGGGGAGGGCCTGCACCAGAGTCAGGGCAGCACTGGAGGAGAGAAGGGGGCGAATTCAAGCAGTGCCACAGGGCTGACATTGACGAGAGATGCTGCAATGGTGAAATCAAGAGGCTCTGCTGCCCTGTTGGATACAGGGGACGAGCCATAGAGGGAAGTCCAGAATTACCCCGAGGGCTCAGGAGGATGGTACTGCCCTCTGCCGTAACAGGGAAGGCAGGAGGGGAAAAAAGGTCAGGGGCAGGACATGTCGGATTTAAGATGTCTACTGGAATCCGGTTCAAGAGGTCTGAAAAGCAATTAGACACATGAAACTACAGGACAGTAGAGAGATTAGGCAGGAGAGGTAGATCTGAGAATTAGAGATAATTAGAGCATAGAGATAATACCTGAGTCCAGGAGATGTGATGAAACTCCTAAGGGAAGAAGGAAAGAGGGCTCAGGACAGAAGCCTGTGTGACATCTATGCTTACAGGACATGATCAAGAGGAGGGTCCAGCAAAGGAGACAGAGAATGAGTGGTCAGAGAGGGAGGAGACCAGCAGAGAGTGGGAATGTCCTGAAAACCTGGAGAGAAGAGAGTGTCAAGGAAAAGAATATGAACAACAATGTCAAAGGCTGCAGAGAGGACAAGAAGAATGAAGACTGGGAAAGGACAATTGAATTTGGTCAATCAGAGGTCACTGATAACTTGGACAGAGAAGTTTTGGTGGAATGATGAGGTTGGAAGCTGGATTCTAAGAGATTAAGTGAAAGAAGAGAAAGTGAACTGCGTATTGTATCGTATTTTCAGGGAATTTAGCTGCAAAGTATGCTAGATAGCAGGGACAGAAGGATAAAGTCAAGGTTTTTTGAGTGTGGGGGAGACATGAGCATGCTTGTGGGCAGGAGGGTATGAGCCATAGCCGAGGAGAGTTTCAAGGTAAGTGATGGAGTGGAATAGCTAGAGAAGACAATGTGTTGGAGAAGGGATCGCTTGTGCAAGTAGATGGGTTTGCCTTTGTAAGAAGTAAGGCCTATGCTTTGTGTGAGATGGGTGTAAGAGGAGTTGGTGACAGAAGACAGCTTAGTGAAAGGAGATGAGGAAGAGGAGAGAAGAAGGAGATCATGTCTAATGTACTCAATTTTCTCCTGTAAAATATGATGCAAGGCTTTCAGCTGAGAGGGGAAGGGGGAGCTATCAGAAGTTTGAGGAAAGATGAGAGGTTTGAAAAAAGCCATTGTAGAGAGTGGAAGAGTGAAGTGATAAAGGAGGTGTAACAGGCCTGCCTAGCAGCAGGGAGGGCCCAGATGAGGTTATGTAAAATCAATGTTGAGTGGACTCAATCAGAATGTGTGATTTTTCTCCTACCTTTGTTAAACAGTATATGTGAAGGGGTAAAGATGACGGAGCGTGGTAGTGATCCAAGACTAAAGCTTGGCGGGAAAAATAGTGATATGATGAGGGACCATGTCCTTAAGAGAAAAAGTCAGTGTGGAACTGAGTTGGTTCAAGGGTCAAGATGGGGAAAAGAACAGAGAGTGGCTGGTGCTTGGGAGAGAGCAGAGGGGTTCAAGGTCATGGAAGTCATAGTGCAGAGGAAGAGTAGCCTTTGATAAGGGAAGGCAGGAGGTTTGGAGAGTCAGTGGGCTGTGGTCACAGAAGGGAACTTTGGGATTTCTGACCATGATGAGCTGAGTTACATCATTCTGTTCTCATTCATTTTGTGGATATTCTCCAGAGACTGACCCTGCGATTAAAAGCAAAGCAGCAGATCTGACTGAATGTCCTAAATCAATGGGGCAGCATGCTGACAGATGGGAGGGACTGACGTGCAAATCTGGAAAATTCACTTTGATTCTAGGCCAGACTGGGTGCAAACTCTCCAAGAACTTTCTTCAAAAGGTTTCCCTTTGAAGTTTAGGATGCCCCTTTTGAGAGGTTGTTGAGAAGCCAGACAGCGTCTACAGCACAGAGGGGAGGCTGACAAAGGGCTAAAGTGCATGGCATCTGAGGACTAAAGGAACTGAGGACATTTAGATTGGCAACAGAACACTGGGGGAGGGGCATGATGGCATCATCAATGGTGTTCTGGGCAAGAGGAATCAAACTGCTTTGCTGGGATCTAGACAGAGGAAAATAAAAGAACAATCAACCAACCACACATCAGACTAACTAACTAACTAATTAACTAACCTAGAAGAGAAAGGGAGAATGGGAAGAGAGGCCAATGTATGCTCCCAGTAGAAGCCTTCCTAAGAGGGATTTCAATCCCAGACAGACTGCTGCCTCAGAGGGGCAGATTTCCTTCTACCTGCAGACCCAAAGGTAGAAGATGGATGAGCCCTTGTTGAGAATGTCACAGGGGTCAGTTGGATTTTGTGGCTCATGAGATGTCTTCTGAATCTGAAATTCAGAGATTCTAAGATGCTAAGAAGTGTAGAGAGGGCCTTCAATATTCCTGAGTCCAAGTCATCATTTTATAAACTCATTGTCTTGAGTGGTGGTCAAAGACTAAGCATCTATTTGTTAGAGATCATGTGTGTGTATGTGTGTGTGTGTGTGTGTGTGTGCGTGCGCGTGCACGTGCTCATAAACAGGCAGCCAGGTAGTACAGTGGATAGAATGCAGAGTGTGGAGTCAGGAAGATTCCTTTTCCTGAATTCAAATCTGACCCCACTTACTAGCTGGATGACCCTAGGCAAGTACCCTAACCCTGTTTACCTTAGTTTCCTCATCTGTAAGATGAGCTAGAGAAAGAAAAGGCAAACCACTCTAATATCTTTGCCAAGAAAACCCAAATAAGGTCACAAAGAATTGGACATGACTGAAACAACTGAACAACAATAAAATGTGTGTATATACACTTGTGTATATGTGTGTATATAGACATATAAATGTACATCTAGATATATGCCTGTGTAATTACATATACACACATATGCATAGTTTCCTGTATTTACTTCTGTCTTTCTCCTCAACAACACCCACATATTTCTTTTTTGTTTCCCCTTGACAAATCTCTAGTCACAAAAAGTTAGGTTAGGTAGCAAATCCAACTCCACCCCTTAGAGACTTTCCCAATTTTAGAAATGAATAAAATCCAGTATTTATTATGCTGGGAACAAGTATTTCCTTCTGAGTAGGAAAAAAGCGGAGTCTATTTAGCTTCTCCAAAGCAATTCAATTCCCTTGTTGACTGTCAACCAAGCCAGGAAGGAAATTGATCAGTTCCTGAGAAATAATGGAAAGAATTGTCTCGGGATGGCAGAGATCCATTCTGGGCAGAGACACACTTCTGGCTAATGAAGTCATGGCCGAACTCTGCTTTAGTCATCTTCCCTGTGTCCACGTCATCATCTTCTCTCTGTGATGTGACTGACATGGGATAGAGTCAGCCCGACTCGAGCTCAAGGGTGGACGTCCAGGCAGCTGCACAGGAGGAAGGGAGAACAGAGCTTCATTCAATGCCCCTCCCACCAAGCCCAGGGAAATGATCCCACCTTATTAACTCAATTTACCCTTCTCCTCCCTGACTATCACAAATATTTAAGTTTTTGCATCTATGTAGCACTGATTTTTTAAAAAATATTCACACAGAAACACACAGTGGTTTCCCTAGTGATGTTTCTCCATTAACCATTGATTGGTTCTTAATGTGTTTAGAAATAAAAGACAGTAAAATGAGAGCTTATGAGTTGCAAGGGAGCTCTGATCTTTATTTTTTGCCTTTTTTTTTGGAGGGCAATCAGGGTTAAGTGACTTGCCCAAGGTCACATGGTTAGTTTTTGTGTTGTCTGAGGCCGGATTTGAACTCAGGTCCTCCTGACTCCAGGGCTGGTGCTCTATTCACTGCACCACCTCGCCGCCCCCCCCCCTTTTTTTTGAGCTCTGATATTCTTCACATTAGGCCCAATGCCCTATCCATTATTCCACCTAATTGCCATTATGAGAAAAGAAGGGAGATCGGGTCGGAAAGGTGATTCCTGGTTACAAGACCTAGTGGGTATTAAGGAGGGGAGAGTAGAGAGGTGGCATACTTTTTTTCATGCCAGGTATTAGTATCACATGTAAAAGGAATTCCTGCTCAAGCATAGAGCAGACCACATGTGCTTGGAGTCTCCAGGTTGAGATGCTCTGATCTTGTGACTTTGCCTTTGTCTACATGAATCCCCATTTTCTTAGATTCAGCTCAATGCTCCACTCTCTGGGATCCTGACTCTCTCCCAGGGTGCTAGCTTTTCCTCCATACTTGGGGGATTGGCTATTTTGATAAGCAGGTCATTTATAAGCCTTCATATGAGTCACTGGTGGGCCAGATTACATTTGTAAAATTGAACTGCATTTTCAACAATCACACATTTGTTCCCTGATAAAAACAAAGTATATTTCTGAGAAGAGGTAGTCATGAAATCAGAACAATCTGGGTTCAAGTCCTGTGGTTCCCTGCTCAAATCACTTAACTCAACTGTAACAAGTGAGTTACTAATCTAACTAGTGAATGTAGTTCCCACACTGGGCATTCTTTACACCAGTGAAATCTCAGATTTAGGCTGCACTACTTCAAAAACATGTTTTGGTAGTGTTGATAGAAGACTTCACCAATAGGAATTCATAATATTAGGAGAATCAGACTTGTATGGAGCTGAAGAGGCAATGGAAATGGTGGGCACATATAGTCTGTGGAAACATGAGTGCCAATGATGCCCAAATGAGATAAAACATAGCATCCAGCAAGTTTGTAACTAGGAAAAAAAAAGTGGGTGATTTTAAAAGCAAGAATCAATGATAAAAATCTAACCTGTTTGTGTGCTGCAAATAGCTAACTGGGAGAATTCTTCTGCAGGATTTAGGGGAGAATATAGGCAAGAGACACAGGAGGCGTGAAGGGACCATGATCTTCCCCATCTAAGAAACCATTCTCATTGACACCAATAGTCGTGTATCAAGAATCTCACTGGGTGCTGATCACGCAGAGACCAAAGTCCAACCCTCTGTCCTCTAGGAACTCACAGAGGGAAGAAAACCTCCACATTTACAGGTGCATCTAACACATGTGAAGAATGTAGGTGAGGTGACAGTGCAGCCAGTGACAGGGGGGATGGGAAGCCAGCACCAGAGTAGCACCAAGGTTCTGTTTCTACACTAGTGCTTATGGTAAGTTCACAGGAAGCATCTATTGAAAGTACTTCCTTTAGAGGCACTCAAATGTCAAAGGGTTGAAGAATAATTTTCCCTGACACTATTAGTGATGGAGAGATCAGTGTATACTAAACCTGCAAATCTTCCTGGGCTGTAAACTTCATGGACACCAAGCCAGCACATCCCTCCACCCCCCGCCCCCGTATGGTCCCTACAGCTCTCAATGTCTGATGCTCTGTGCCTTTGGTTAGGTTGCCACTCCAGTGAGTTTCAAAGAAAAAGAAATAATGAACTTCCCTCAGCCCTATTAACATTCCCTGATATCTCTCGAGTCTCCTAGGCAAGGTCCCTCCACTTGCTTTTAGATATGTGGGCATAGCACCATAATCAGGGGTTTTCTGCCCTCTTTCTCTCTGGGGATTCTCTGACTCAGCTCTGCCAATGTGCGGCCCAGAAAGGTGTGATCATTGGAACATTGATCTGTCCACTGCCAGATGAAATGCTACATTTCCCCAGTTAATTGGGCTGCTCCCCCTCCCACCAGCATGTGGAAAGTCAATGCAGGATGGGACCAGACCTATGAACATGAGCAGATTGTTTATGGTCACGGCTGGATTCTTTCTCTTCCTCCACTTTCTTTTCCTTGGACTCATTCTTTTTCCCCTCCTTGTCTTGACTGAGATTGTGAAGCCTAATTTGGTGCTACAGCCTCAGTCTGTAACGAGCAGAAATGACTCTGACTCCAAGGAGCTTTGCAAAGAGTTGATACAAAAATAGCCCCATGCACTGGGCCATGATCTGGGCTGGGAGAGAGGGAGAGATGGGACTTTAACCACCCCTCTCAATATCTCCTTTTTCAGCATGTTTTAGTCGTACATGTCCTTTCCACAAAGCACACAGATGGTGCAATGAGGTTTTAATTAGATTTGGGGTTTGATGCAATTACTTACAGTTGCAAGTGGAAAGCCTAAAATTATTCCTCTCAACTCTCTGGACATCCAAAAAAGTGCTTCCCTTCCAGCCAGCCCCAGTTATCCGTCTGCCCATTTATCTATCCACCCATTGGTCTGCTGCTGGTAGCAACAAGGTCAGTGCCTCCACTGGTCACTGTGGTGGAAGTGCTCAGCTCCACGGGGGACTGGATTTCCACCTAAACATATGTCAAGGACCCCAGCAAGCAGCATTTTCCAGCAGGTAACCTCTTCAAACAGATGGTGTTCAAGGAGGATCTCACTGCCCCTAAATGTAGCTCAGCAACGTGGCAGTCTCCTGAGTTTGCCCTGAAGATGGGGGAAGGTTTAGGGCTTTGGCCTCCAATGGCTGTAGCCCACACCCATCCGTGCCTCTTTCCCAGGCAGAGATTGTCTTGGGAATGGGGCAGTTAGGCAGCGCAGTGAATAGAGCACCAGTCCTGGAGTCAGGAGGACCTGAGTTCATATCCAGCCTCAGACACTTAACACTTACTAGCCACGTGACCTTGGGCAAGTCACTTAACCTCAATAGCCCTGCCTTCCCCCTCCCAAAGAGGCCAAACAACAACAAAGAAAGCCAAAAGAAAAGAGATTGTCTTGGGAAGACCACTTGGTTATCTTCTCGACCTGGAAGTTTCTGTCCTGTCACCTGAAGTCCTCAGAGGGAATCTGGTTCTGCTTCAATGAAAAGGGCAGAGTGAGGATTGAATGCCTGCAGAGCTATGCCCATTGTGGGGGTCACTGGGGCTCTGGAGATTTAGGGGTGACTTTCATCTTCTGCCTCGTGCTGGGAAGGGGAGGGAGGCTTCAGGCCAGTCCCAGGACACCGAGCAATTGGGATAGGACCCACAGCAGAGAAGCTATTCCACCAAAGCAGGCAGAGACCAGCACCGATCCCAGGCCCCTGTAGGAAGTGCTGAGCCAGAGTACAGTCCCCTTGCCCAGAGTCCCGCTGTCAGGAGGGGACAATCCCTCTCAGCTTCTTCAGCCAGGGGATGGGGCATTCAAGCTGCAGGCTTATCGGGGGAGCGGTCGTACGATATGCTGGGACCTGATCACCACCTGCCTGTGGAGGAGTGGAGCTAGAGTGTCCAAACCCTCTGGGGAAGGACTGTGCTGAAAAGGGAGGTGGGGAGCATGCATTTATTAAACACCTGATGTATACCAAGCACTGCATTTTGCAAATGTTATCTCATTTGATTCTCATGACAATTCTGCGAGGTAGGTGCTATATTAATCCCATTTTACAGTTCAAGCAGTGGAGGCAGGCAGAGGTTAAGTGACTCACTCAAGGTCACACACTTTAGTGAAGAACAATGAATGTACACAGGGACTAACCAGCTTGGGGTCATAGGGACCTGTCCAAGGTTCTGACCAGGGGTATCCAGGAAAAACAAGGGTCCCAGGATATAGAGCAGAAGAGAAGGATAGGGATCATTAGGGAGATCACACTCCCTTCAGCGATGTCTGGGCCTCACAATAGAGCAGACCAGCTAGAGAAGCTTCTCAGGACACAGGAATCCCCATGGAAATGACTAACCACAGCCTTTGCCATCCCTAGCCTCAGGGACAGGAACAGTCCTCTCTATCAACAGAAGAGTTCTGGAGAAGGAGCCTGGCCCCAGGCCCTCCAGGACAGGAGACGGGGTGCTCTGGGCACGAAAGGTGTACTCTGTGGCATTCTGGGGAGAGGGTTGGTGCCATGACCTGTGCCAAGCTGAGGCTCATCCTCCTAGATCCAAAATTTGCCCCAGCAAGATAATTGCAGGTGATGTTTCCAAAGGCCTGGAGATTCTCAGAACTTATCAAAGCTGAAATACAGAAAGCTCCTTGAGATAGAGATCTTCATAAAGTTTTCTCTTCTCTTAGGGTTTTATCTCACTGAAATTCCCGCTTTCTGGTCAAAGATATCCCACTTCCTAACAAAGTCTGAAGGCCATGGACAATGGGCCTTCCCTCCCCCCACCCCCAAACAGTGGGCCAGACAAAAAGCCTTTCCCTGGACAATGGGCCATCCTCTGGAAAATGGGCCATACCTGCCCCAGACAATGGTCCATCCTCTAGACAGTGGGCCATCCCCTGGACAATGGACCATCCCTCCACAGTGGGCCATCTCCTAGACAGTGGGCCATCCCCTGGACAATGGACCATCCCCCCACAGTGGGCCATCCCCTAGACAGTGGGCCATCTGCCCCACACAATGGGCCATCCCCTGGACAATGGGCCATTCTCTGGACATTGGGCCATCTCCCCAGACAGTGGGCCATCTACTCTCTTCTGCCTGCTTTCTTACACCTACCAGCCTACTCCATTCCCATTCTCTCCTTAGCTCTCTTCAGTTCCCAACAGCCATTTGGTCCCTCCCTCTTTAGAGCAGGTTTCCTCCCTACCTGAGTCTGTCCAGCCACTGTTGCTAAGCTGTAAGACCATGAACTGCAAGGGTAGGTGGTGGGGAAGAAAGTACATGCTGCACTCACTGGAGTGGGCAGAGAATCTCTCAGACAAATCTGGTAGCCTAGGAACTTTATTAGACAGAGTCTACAACTAAATTCTGGGGTCAGAGTCTGGTAATTCACAGAAGACAAGTTCCCTCCTCTGTAGCTCTAATCACCCCCAACCAATCTGATTTCCTTTTCAATTTCATGGGTCCAATTGACCATCGCAGCTGTGCTTCAGGGAAATCTGTGAAGTCAAAAATGACCATTCTGTTAAGTGCCTGGGAGGGGAATGATAAATGCCCATCTCTGCCTCCTGCCTGCCCCAAGAAGACAAGCACTGCCTGCATCCCCAGGTATTAGACAGACCAAAGGGCACAAACACACACACACACACACGTGTGCGTGCACGCACACACATGCACACACACGTGCGCGCACACACATGCACACACATGCATACACGCACACATGCGTGTGCACACACGCACATACACACACACGTGCACGCACACACACACACACACACTCTCTCTCTCCTCTGCCAGTGACTGGGAAGGTTTGCAGTACAATGATCATACTTGTTCCATTGTTTCTGCAGGTCCAAGATGTGCTACTGACCTGGGAATGGGGGCAGGGGGAAACCAGGGGGTTGGAATGGGTAGCCAAGAGTTTGCATAGCTAGGTTACAGCTGACTTCCAGTGTTCAGTTGTGCAATGAACCAATTTGAAAAGGCGTCTGAGTTCCTTCCTGCAGCCCAGCCTGATATGTAACTCTCCTTTATCAGGCCCCAAGGAGACACAGAAACCCAGATGCCTGGGCTGACCTTTTTGTCCTTCTTTACTGCTTAGGAGGAAAGGTGTTAATTAACGTTTTTCCTTATGTTAGCAGCACAAATCAACAGGATTTCTCTTTTAAAAAGGCTCCCTCTTTCCAAAGGCCAAGATGGTTAACTTCAAATATTTGAGCATTTTGGAAATTAAAGGGCACAAGTGTCTATTAGGGCAATCCATGCCTTCATTGTTTAAGGCAAGCATGGCTTGGCACCTTTCTCTACACAGGCTAAAGCAGCAGCTGTGCATTTGTGGGTCTTCCATTCTGACACCTTCCTCATCCTGGATAGGATGCCACTGGTGGACCTGCTCAGGAGCTGCGAACAGATGGAACCAGAGAACAGAGGAAAAGAGGAAATTCCCAGAAGAGAATGGGCAGAAGCAAAGGGAAAGAGGGACAGCCAAACTGGAAGAAGGAAGAGCCAAAGGACAGAAAGAGGACTGAGAGATGGAACCCTGGGAGAGGTTGAGGCTGGAACCGCAGCAAAAGTTTGCCGCTGGGCATCTGGGCCAGGAGAGGAGCTGACCTTTAGAAATCCCCAAGTGACTGTGCTCGGTGGAGTGGTCCCTGTGTGGGCCCTCGCTGGAGGGCCCTGTGGCTCACAGTTGCCACAGCTCAGCCTCCCCTTGGCTGATCTCTAGTGGGGCCAGGGGAGGCTGATACTGCTGAAGGACACAGTGCTCCCAGCCCAGTGAAAGGCAGCCCCAGCCCTTGGGATGGACAAACCATAGTGGACGGTTGTGGGACTCTGAATTTCCAGCCTTAGCACAGTGCCATGCTCAGGCAGCAGCACCTAGACAGCAACAGGTCACTCCTCCTTCCTGCCTCACCCTGCCTCCCTCCTGCCATGCTGGAGTTTCAAGACACTTCATTATTGCTGACTTGTGGGGGCTGCATGGCTGCATCAGTGTATACTGATGGGGGCCTTGGAGAGATGTTCTGTGCCATCAATAGTCATGAGGCCCCCTGGGGGGGTTGTTTAAGCCCCCAGGCTTTATGGGAACTGGAGTTAGCCGGTGTAGTGTCTCCTGTGAAGAGCTGGGGGTGCTGAGGTCTTAGAAGAGACCATAGGGGCCATTCATCTAATCCCTCCTCCCTTTATGGAGGAGTGAGAGGTGAAGGGCCTTGTCCAGGTTGCATGGTGGCAAGGGGCTTAGGTGGGAGTGGAACATGTCTTCCTGAATCACAGCCCAGTACTGGGTCCTCAAGCTATGCCATGCTCCCCCCCCCCTTGTTTGTCTCTGAGCTCCCCCTTCTCAGCTGTTTCTTGACCCTCAGGAGCTCCCTCAGCCCCCCAGGCCAGTGCCCTCATGTCACCTGCCCCCAAAGCTGGTGCACCTTCTCAGAGAGGCTGCTTCCTGGCCTGTTCCAACCTCTAAGCACAATTGCTCCAGCTCAATTATTAAAGAGAGTCTAAAAATAGTGGCGGGCATGACTGTGGACAAAGGCGATCCATCCAGCCCAGCGAGAGGCCCAGCGTTATTACAGCCCTAACTCTTCCCTGCTCCCCTCCTCTCCTCATCAATGCCCAATCTTCCTTTCAGCAGTACTCAGATGAGAGGCAGCTGGAAAGGGCCCTTTCTCCACTGGCCCCACATTGACGATTGGAGGCTGGGTGGGTTTTCCTGCTGGAAAATGCCAGCTTGGCAGGTGAGGGCACTGGGGCTGAGGTGGCCCTCTGGCATTGTGGGGATGGAGTTCAGCCAGGGGCAGGACCCCAACCTGTTTCTCCCTTCCCAAGCATCATTTCCACAACCTGCCCCTGCCTCACCTACTCCTCTGGCCTGCCAGGCAACTGCCACAGCCCAGACCCAGCATGCTTGGCTTCTCCTGTGGTGCATCCCTGTGCAGGCCATGCTTCCTTCTTCCCAGCTAGGAGGAGAAACTTCCCGAGTGAGGGAGCCCAGGCAGTGGGGGCCAATGAAAGATGCTCTTGGATGCAGAAGGCCAACTCTTGGGGTGGGAGGAGCAGCTCCAGGAATGTAAAGGAAGGTCTCAGGGACAGGTGCACCCCACTTTAGGGAAATCTCCTGAATTATCACGAAACCAGGCAAACAAATGGGACTCGGAAGAGGACTGGGGCAGGGCCACAGTGCTTGGTTTAACACTCATGTTACAAAAGAGTCTTTACCATCCCAAGATAACTATCCTTGTCCGTGGGCAACATTTAATGGGGCAGCTAAGTGGTACAGTGAATAGAGTGCCAGGCCTGGGGTCAGGAGACATGAGTTCAAATCCAGCCTCAGATACCTACTACCTGTGTGACCCTGCTGGCCTCAGCTTCCTCATCTGTAAAATGACCTGGAGAAGGAAATGGCAAACCGTTCCAGTATCTTTGCCAAGAAAATCCCAAACAAGGTCATGAAGAAAGACTCAGCAACAGCAACCACCACAATGATGGTGGTGCGCCAGGGGAGCCCTGGATCCCTGAGCGTGGCAATGTCCCCCCCCAAAAAAAAAATCTCTGGTTCTATTTCTGGTCCAGTCCTCCTAAGCATCAATGGAGGAAACCAGTCCAGTGGAGAAGGGGACAACCATCCCAAGCAAATGGCAGCTGCCACACAGAGGGCAGGCCATCTGAGCCGAAGCAGGGTGGCACCTGAGGAGGTGCCAGGCAAGTCCAACAGCACTACCATGCTGGCCACTGCCCCGACTCAGACTGGGAGCCAGGGGCCTGGACGCCAGGAGCCCGGCCGCCAGGAGCCGGGCCGCCAAGAGCCCCGACAGCACCTTCAGCCATGCTGCCGGGAAGCTGCCCCCCGGGGAGACGCTGCAATGACTGAAGACCAGAAAGGAAAGCTCTGGAGGCCAAAGCCATTGGCACCGTCCAGTGATCCAGCATCAGAACGACAGGATTTTGTCAGTGGAGATGGCAGTGCAGAAGAGGCCTGTCACTTTGCTGCTGCCCCCGCAGGGCTGGGGGCCTCACCCTCCCACTGGCATCTAAGACTTCCCTGGTGTGTTTTCTCCCCTCTTAGAACAGGAGCTCCTGGAGAGGGGATCATCTGCCCCTGGCTTTCTTATGTGTGACCCCAGCACTTAGCAGAGAGCTTTGTAAATAAATGCCTCATTCATTCATCCAGAGATGAGAAAAGTTTGGAAGAAAACCCTGATTCGATAAGTCCAGCACTCAATCAACAAGCCTTTATTAAGCCCTTATAATGTACCAAGAGCAGTGCTGGCGATCCAGAGAAAGAGGGAAAAGGATCCCCGACCTCGAGTTTATATTGCAAAAAAGAAACACCAGCTCAAACACAAGGGCTCCCTCACAAATAGAAAGGCACCCACACACACGTGTGCACACACACATACACCACACACACATTACACAGACACACACACTACACACACACACACACACACACACACATATACCACCCACCCACACAAACACACACACACTCGCAATAAAGGACAGCCTTCGAGGAAGGCCTGAAAGAATCAGCACAGGATCTAAGACAAGCCCAAGATAAAACATGGCGAGAAGAGCCCGGCTGCATAGCGATGGGGTGGAGAGTGTCAGAGGGAGCAGGGCTTGAGAGTGGCCAGCAGGCTCACCTAAAAGCAAAACTGAAGGGGGAGAGTCCAATGCGAAGGCTGGAACAAGAAGCAGGGCATGAGCTGGGCAGAGCCAGCTCAGCCAAGGCCCCCAAAAGCCAGTCAGTCAAGAAGGGTTTATTTGGCCCTCACTTTGTGCCAGGAGAGACACTCTAGGAAACTGGATCCAGGGAAGAGAAGTCAGATATTCAGTGTCACCATGAGAGTTTAGGACCAGAGTCCAAAGACAGAAAACCTGGGAGCGTGCATGGGAAGAGTGTGTTCTGTAGGAGCCGTAAGGCTCACAAAGGCTCACCTCTCTGCCCTCAGCTGAGCCCCAGCAGTGTTGAGAGGGAGATGCTCTGCATAGTCCTTCCTGGAAGAGGGGAAGGGACTTGCCCAGGATCCCACGACTAAAGAGGGGTCTGAGATGGAAATGGGGCTCCAGCTTCCCTGACCCGAAGTCCAGCACAATATGCACTCTGCCACCCGGCTGCATGGAAGGAAGGAAGTGAGGAAACAAGTCTTTATCAAGGGCCTACTATGTGCCAGGCACTATTTGAAGAGTTTTGCAGATCTTATCTCATTTCGTCCTCACAGCTGGGAGGCAGGTGCTCTTACGGTCCTTTTACAGATGAGGAAGCAGATGGCAAGTCGCATGGCCTGTCCGGGTCACACAGCTGGGAGGTGTCTGCCACCTGGTTTGACTTCAGGTCTTTCTGACTCCAGGCTCAGCTCTGGATTCCTTGAGCCACTTAGCTGCTGTCTATCTCTATATATGTACATATGTGTGTTTGTATATGTATGTGTGTGTCATATGCATGGATAGATAAATATAAGTATATGTATGTGTTCTACATTCACAAGTAATATAAATCTCTGTGTGTGTATGTCTATATACTTAGACCCATACCTCTGCCTGCATCTGTAGCTATATCTCTCTATCTCTCTGTCTCTGTCCATCTGTCTCTCTTCACAAAATAAAATTAAAAGTGATCTGGAGAACAGGGTGAGGAAAAAGCTATTTCAGAATCTTTCAACTCCCCCCAAACCAATCTGTCTCAAGAAATCATAGGAGAGAACTCCTTAAAACTATTTGAACTGGAGGAGAAAGTAAAAATAGAGAGAATCCATAGATCATCACCCCAAATAAACTACGCATTTGACGTGGCCAGAGAAGCAATCACCAAACTGCAGAGATCGCAGGTCAAAAGGACCATATTCCAGCCAACCAGAAATAGAGAGATCACGTACTACCAGACCCCACTCAGAATCACACCGGATTATGTGGCAAGTACAAAAAAGGAAAGACAGGAATAGAATATGATGTAATGAAATGCAAAAAGAAGATGACTACATTCAAGAATGATTTAGCCTGTGAACCAGCTTAATCCTTCAGTGCAGGCAAAGAGGAGGCAAAATTGCACCTATTTGTAGATGATGGGATGAGAACCCAGAAAAGCAATGAAAAAAAATCAAAACAATGAGTAACTTTAGTAAAGAAGCAGGATATAAAATAAGCCCTAAAATCATCGGTATTTATACACATTGCTAACAAAACAAACAAGGGAAAAAAGGAATCCTGTTCATACTGACTACAAAAAATACAAAATATTTGAGAGTTAATCTACCGAGATACACTTGGGACTTATATGACTCCAACAACTAATCACTCTTTACAGAAATAAAGACTTAAATAATTAGAAAGCCTTTCATTATTTATCATTGGGGTGCACCAATATAACAATTAAAAATTGGTGTCACAGCAATCAGTTGGCCAAGGGGTTACTTAGAGAACGAGACAAAATAATGATGAAATTCACTTTTGAGGTAAAGAAAACTTCAAAGAAATTTTTTAAAGCATGAATGAAACAGGTTCAGACTAACTCCAAACTCAAACTATAATCTCAAGCAGTAATCACCCAACTCCAGAAAACTTGGTGAGCAGAACAGACAACGTAAGCAAGGCGCAGGCGTTACTGAACACGGTCGCTTCTTGCTAGATGGACCCAAGAGCACAAATTACTAAGACTCAAGATTCCTGGCTTGACTACAACCCCAGAAAACTGGAAAGGAAATTGGCAGAAATTAGGCTGAGAACAGCATCTCACACTGGACACCGCAGTATACTTCCAGTGGAAGTCTGCCCTAAATGTAAAGGTCACAGAACTAAAGAGGGAGTGATGCTGTGGTCAACTAAGCAAGAGACCCAGGTGACAACCAAGAAGCATTTATTAAGCAGTCCTACAGGCCAGGTATTGTGATAAACACCGGGAATACAAAGAGAGGCAAACGATAGCCCCTGACCTTGAGGACCGAGCAAATGACAACTAATAGGGAAACATAATAAATTTGAGATCATCAACAAAGGCAAGGCACTAGAATGAAGGGGAAGCCGGAATGTCCTTCCATAAAATGACATTTAGCTGGAAATTCAGAAAGATGGGAAGAGAGAACATCCCAGGCCTGGGGGATGACTGGTGAAAATACTGGGGTGGGGAGGCGGATTGTCTTGCGGGAGGCAGCCAGGTAGAGGAATAGAAAGGAAAGCCAGCCTGGAGTCAGGAAGACTTGAATTCAAATTTGGCTTTAGACATTTTCTAGCTGTGTTACCCTGGGTAAGTCACTTAAGCTCTGCTTGCTTCAGTTTCCTCAACTGTAAAATGGGGATAAAAATGGGACATACTCCACAGGGCTGTGAGGACCAAATGAGATCATGTTTGTAAAGCACTTAGCCCAGTGCCTGGCACGTAGGAGGTGCTTATCTCCTTCCCTTCCCCTTCCCAGTGTCATCACACCCCACAGCACAGTAGGGAAAGGTCTAAGAAGATAGAGAGGTAGAAGCAAGCCAAGTTGGGAATGGATTAAAAGACAAACTACTTTTGTTTGATCTTAGAGTGACAGAGAGACACAAGTTTGCTGAATAGGGAGGTGACATGGTTAGAGCTACCCCTGAAGATCATTTTGACAGCTGAGTGGGGATGGACCCAAGTCACAGGAGACTTGAGGCAAAGAGACCCACTAAGAGGCCGTTCCAGTGATCCAGGCCTGAGACGACGAGGGTGTATACAAGGATGGGGGCAACGTGAGAGGAGACCAGGGGGGCACGTGTGAGAGATGTCACAAGGGAAGGATCAGAGGAACTTGGCAACAGATTGGACAGGGGGAAGAGAGCAGGGATTCAAGGAAAACCCCTGGGTTTCAAGCCTGGCAGACTGGGCAAGGAGGTGGCATCTTCTGCAGTAATGGGAGAGGTAAGAAGAGGAGGAGGTTTGAGGGTGAAGATGAGTTCTGTTTTTGACATGCTGAGTTTAAGTTTTCACTAAAATCCCCTCTTCTGCAGGAAACATTTCCCAACCCTGTAATTTTAGTGCTTCCCTCTGTTCATTACTTCCTCTTTATTCTGAAAATAGCTTCTCTGTGTACATTAGCTTGTCTCCCCCATTAGACTGTTGGATCCTTGGCGACAAGGACTGTCTTTTCCTTCTTCTTCATCCACAGTCTATCATATGCCTGGCACATAGGAAATTCATGAAGGTCTGTTGACTAATTGAATGTATCAGTGAAACATCCCGTTTGAAAGGTGTGATAGGCAGTTGGAGAAGTGAGTCTCAAGGCTAGAAGAGAGAGGAGGATCAGATGAATAGATATGATGAGAGAATCCAAGCAAAAGAGTATGTAAATCGCCTAATAGATTAGGGAAATAGATGGAGAAGGGAAGAGATCCCAGGACAGAGACCTGGGGGATACTCACAGTTAGCAGATGTGGCTTGTATGAAAATCTGGCAAAGGAGGCTGAGGAGTACCCAGGGAGGTTAAGGAGAGTACCAAGAGAGATCATGGTCATGAGGCCAAAGAAGAGAAGATCAAGGAGGAGAAGTGCCCAAGGCTGCAGAGAGATCCCGAATGATGAAGAATGAGAAAAGGTCATTGGATCTGACAATTAAGAGCTCACTGGTCCCTCTGGAGAGAGCGGTTTCAGGGGGAATGAAGAAGTTGGAAGCTAGACCGTAGAGAGTTCAGGAGAGAATGAGAGAAAGACAATGAAAGTAACAATTGTTGACAGCCTTCTCCAGGAGGATGGGGGCCATGTGGGCACATTTTTTAGCAGCGAGAATCATAAAGTAAAAAGCTTAAAATTAGATAACAAAAGATGGAATACAATAGGGTATATTGAAAGAGCTGTCACCTATGATTGCAGAGCCTGACCCAGGACTCTTCAAAAGATCACGGAAAATGAGAGAGGGCCTGCAGGACCCAAGAGGTGTTATTTTAGAAAGTGAACTAATGGGGGCGCCCAGGTAGCACAGCAAGTAAGAGCACCGGCTCCAGTGTTGAGAAGACCTGGAGATCGAATCCCGGCCTCAGACACTCAGCACCCACCCAGAAACACCTGGCCGTGTAACCTCTCTTCATGGAGAGTATGGAGCTTGAAGAAGATCGAGGATTCCTGGAATTAGAGATGAGGAGGGAGTGCATTCCAGCCACAGGGATAGATAGCTCACAGGTGGAGCAGAATTTGAATCTGTGTCCTCTGCAGCTAGGCAGAAGTGGCATAGTAGAGAGAGCACTGAGGCTGGAGTCAGGAAGACCCAAGTTCAAATCTGGGCCCAGACACTTACTAATTGTGTGATCCTGGCAAGACATTTAACTTTGTTTGCCTCAGTTTCCTCATGTGTAAAATGAGCTAGAAAAGGAAATGGAAAATCACTCCAGTATCTTTGCCAGGAAAACTCCAAATGGGATCACAAAGAGTAAAACAGAACCAAAATGACTGCACAACAGACCTTAAAATATTAAAATAATAGATGTTTGGTAAAGGATGGAATATATCCAAGAAGGGCCAGTAAAGTCACATTCGCCAAATAACAAGAAAGAAATGGTTAGAATTGGTGGAAGGGATGATTAGTGGAGTTGTGAATGGGTCCAAATTATCCTGTAAAGGAACTCATATCTACATTGTGTTTTTTAAAGTGATTGAAATGTTCACGCCCTGTGATACAGAAATCTCATGACTAAAATTGTACCCCAAGGAGGTTAAAACTAGGGGTAAAGAAGAAAAAGTCCAAACAAGGTCAAACATTAACCACAGCATTTTTTTGTAATATCAAAGAATTGGCTTAAAATGACTGCCCCTAAATGAAGAATTAGATAAATAAATTATGGACCATGCATGTAATGGCATATGATTGCACCACAAGCAAGAGAGAAAATGATGAATTCACTGAAGCTTGAGAAGACTTCTATGAATTGGTGCAGAGGGAATTAAACAGAAACAGGAGAACAGCACGTGGTAACTACAGCAATGAAAATGGGGGAGGGTGGCTGGAGAGAGAAGGGAACAAACAGAAAGTGAACGTAGGATCCTGCTAATGGCAAAGATGGTTCCAAATAAGAGCTGAGAACAAGAACCTTCCTACCTCCCCTGCACACGTGGAGGACCTTGGGGGTGATACTGTCACATTTGGCTGATGCCTCAATTAGTTTGATGGAAATACTTTTGTTTCCCCTTCTCTGTTTCTGAAGACTGCTACAAGAGACAGCTCACTAAATATGGGAAGAAGAACAAGGGATACATGCAGGAACAAGTGGGCTATAAAAATGCATCAGTAAATAAGAAAAAAAAAACTTTGAAAGAATCCTGTTTGCCTGCAGCCTTCTGGAATGTCATTTGGAGGCTTTACTCTGAAAAGGAATGGCAAGGAAAAACACCAGCTGTCCTTCTGGATGAACCAGGCCTGGTACCATAGAGAACAGCAACTAAGGGGATCAGGAAAGAAGCTGGAATTCATGGGAAACGGTTCTAAAAGGCCAGCAATAAAAACTGTAGCTTACAAAGACAAATGCTGAAAGTGTGGGTAACACACATCATCAGAATCATCATCACAAAGCATTTCTAAGTATTCACTCTGTTGCAAATACCGTTAAACGCTGGATGTGTAAAGAAAGGCCAAAGACACTTTCCGGATTCCAGGAGGTCACGGTCTAAAGGGGAACACAAGACAAAAATAACCGTGTGCAAACAAAACACATACAAGATGGATTGGAGATCACCAATAGGGAAGCAGGGAGGCAGTAAAGACTTCTTGAAGAAGGTCTGATTTGACCTAAGTGTTGAAGGAAGTCAGGGAAGCCAGGGGTGGAAGTAAGGAGGCCTGGGGGAAGCCAGTTCTCCATCTGAGGGTAGCCAATGTAAAGGCACAGGGATGATAGACGGAGACCCTCCTGTGAGGAGCAAGGAGGCTGGGTTTACTGAATCACTGAGTATGGGGGTAGCCACAGGTCTCTCTGCAGGACCCATCTAGAGTGCCTCATCCCCACACATCTGGACTCCTGGGAATGGCCTTTCCTGAGCTCAGGGAGGAGGCACTGAGGGTTATGAGGGCCCTCCAGGGAGCCTTCTGGGAGCTCATGTGCTTTCAGAGGATGGGTAAGCAGAGATGGACCCAGAGTCCCTTCTAAGCCCTCAATTAATTGACCAATATGGCCTTTGTAACCTCTGTGTTCCTGGTGCTTGTACTTGTACATGGTACCTTATGAAGGACTTCAAGGGATGCAAGGAATCCTTGCCCACAGGGCCCTCTAATTCATAGCGAAGCCCACTGCAACCATATGTTAAAGTTTGGAAAGGCACACCCGCAATCAGAAGCAGCATGTGCTCAGTGGCCTGTGTGGGGCAGATAAAGGCAGTGATGGGGAATGTCAGGATCTGGGAAGGCAGAGACAGGCAGGGCAGCCTCTTCTCCCTGGAAAGAGCCAAGGTGATCCCTGTGGGAATATGAAGGCTCCATGGATGCACACCAAGAGGACAGGGCTGGGGTGGAGGTGGTGTTCAGGGCCAGAGGCAGACAGTTGGGGGGAAATCAAGGTGATTTGGCAGGAGGGGGACAGCTGAGCAAGGTTCAGGAGAACCTTCCTGAGAGCAGGACATGAGAGCTCAGGAGGCAGCACCCACCTCCTAAAAACAAGGAGCCTCATCGCCCTGGGCCCGAATGCCCCCAACAGATCTCACACACAACACGGATGACAAGGGAGGATGTGTACTCTTTTTCAATTTCACCACCTAAGGACTGGCACCTGCCCAGCCACGTCAAACCCCTGCAGCCCCAAAGCCAGCTTCTTCCTGGTTCCCATATGGACACACGAGGGGCTTCATGCACCCAGCCCACTCAGTGCTTCAAGGATTTTAGCTATTTCAGCCCCTCCCTCAGGGGGCCAAGGCTGTGAGTCTTTCAGACCTTTGTAAATTAGTTCACGATATCCTCAAGCCAAAGTGTGATGAATCAATTGCTTAATTAATCACTGAATAGCTAAGCCACTGCCCTAAAGACTCCTCCACTTTGCTCAGTCACTGGGCTAACAGCCCACTGTTAGGGACAGACTTGAAGCTGTCCCCCATTGACTGGCCCTCCCAGGGCTTCCATACCACAGGAAGACTCTCAAAGAGCCCAGGATCAGTCTAGCCAATGGTGGCCAACAGGGAAGGATGACAGTGGAGGGGAGTGATCCCTCTGCCAACATTTAGAAGAGCTATAGACTGAGCTCTGCATGCAGTCATCCAGCTGTCTCTTGGTGGACAGTCATTTTTCAGTACTGTCCAACTACCCAGGACCCCATTTGGAGTTTTCTTGGCAAAGATACTGCAGTGGTTATCCATGTCCTTTCCCAGCCTATTTTACATAAGAGGAAACTGAGGCAAAGAGGGTGAAGTGAATGGCCCTATGTTAGCAAGTGTCTAAAACTAGATCTGAAGTCAGGAAGACACATCTTCCCGACTCTCAGCCCAGTGTTCTGCCAACTGCACCACCTGGCACAATGACCCCAGGGGTACAGAAGAGGCTAAGCCAAACTAAGTCATGTCTCATTGATCCTCATGTTCTCTGAGCCCTTATTCCAGGTGGTCCAAAGACTGACACCTAGCCATGGACCTCCCACTTCTACATATGAGGCTTTTAGATTGGGCTCATTCTTCTCTTTCCCTTGGAGAATGACACATAGCTTGGGTATCTAGCCGGCCCTTCGCAGATGGGTATCAGCTGGTTGGTTAAAGCAAACCAGCAGAGATGGAAAGACTCCAGGCCGAGGGTTATTAGGCTCTTTGCTCATTAACTCCTTTAGCAGCTCCTTTGCTTTGGTAAAGCCTGTGGATCATTCCCTTCTCAAAATGTTGTGCTTTAAATGTACAAAATTAAACACCAAGGATTAAACTGAAGGTTAGTGAAAACCGAGAGGCATTCCCCTCCCCCTTGCAGCTTCACAGACCTGACACCTATGCAATGGGCCCCAGTGTAGAAAGCCCCATTCTAAAGGGCTGCCACAAGGGGACAGTTACCCCTCTGGCAGAGGATGCTTAGCCTGAGACGGAGTTCAGCTGCTCCCTGTTTCCAGAACAGAAATTCCTTATGGTGTCAGTATGGGCGTGGGGCCGTCAGAGTCAACCAGGTCTGAGCTGTCTCAACTTGGAATCAATTACTCTTTACTCAAAAAAGTTTTCAGAAATGCTAGTTATTAAACAAAGAAATCCAAACCAACTGATTCTTATAGTGGTATCAAGGCTCCAAGCTCTTCTAATGAGTTCTCAGTGACAGGGGTGATGGGTGAAGAGGAAAAGGGCACTGCCAAGCCTAAATAACCAAGCAAACAAATCAACAACAAAGGAATTCTAGGGCCTGATCACCTTGGAATGTTCCAGAGCATAAGATGTAAACTGATCAAGCCACATAGCAGTGGTCGGGATAGGCTGTCCAAAGAGAACTCCCTGGGAGTCCAATAATCAGAGTCTGTTTGGCACAATTGACTGGAAACCTAATCTCTCTACAGCTGTCTGAAGAGGGCCTGGGGGGGGTCAAGAAAGGTTTGGTGTTAGAGTCAGTCTGGAAGCTGAGTCTTGAAGGAAGCCAGGGAGTGTAAGATGTGGAGGGGAGAACGGAAGGCACTGCCCTCTGCTCCCCATTCCTGCAGTCACAGAATCTCAGAGCTGAAAGTGATAGCAGCAGAGATTTCACCAAGCTGATACCAGAAAACCCAAACATGATTCCTATAGCACCATGCCAACAAGTAACCACATAGCTTTTGCTTATAGATGGCCAGACTAAAGCTTCACTGTTGTGGAAGCATCTCCCCCCTCCCCGTTTTGTTTCAGGTGTAACCTGGACTGGATGGCTGATAGGAATCCTTTGAGTCTAAAACTGTGCATTTCTATGATTACAGGCATGGAGAAGAGTTGTTGCCAAAACCTGGTGATGGGGAGAAGCACATTTAGGAATAGTAAACTGGCTAATTTGGCTGAAGCAAAGTGTAAACTAGGTTGGTCTGAAGTAAGACTAGACAGGCAAGGAAAAGTCAGTTTGTTCAGGGTCTTAAATGTCAGGATGAGGCATTTGCATTTTACTTGAGATCCACAGGGAGACAACAAAGCATCTGAGCATTGGAGGGACCTAAATGGACCTGGACTCTTAGGGATGACACTTTGGTAGCTTTGTAGAGAATAGATTTGATAAGGGAGAAAATGGAGACAGAAAGGGTTGGTAGAGTTGTTAGAACAATCCAAGTAAGAAGTGATGCAGGGTTGAACTAGGGGAATGATTTTGAAGAAAGACAGTGGACTTGAAAGGAATTGGGGTCCATCAAGATCTAGCAACTGATGGGATTTCAGGTTAAGAAAAGAGAAGACTCAAAGATGGTACTGAGGTCATGATCCAGGCATCCTGGGAGGGTGACACTGTTCTCAGTAGAAATAAAAGAGTGTCAAGGGGCACAGGAAAAAGATAATGAGATAAAATTTGTTTTGATTTTGATGGAATCAACAACCATTTATCAAGGTATGTACCAGGCATGGTGCTAAGTACTGAGAGTATGAATAGAAGAGAAAGAAAGATGGTTTATGCCCTGAAGGAGCTTATTTTCTAATAAAGGGAAATAGCATACAAAAGGGAGTCAAAAAAGTGGAGAGGGAGAGAAAAGGGGAGCCCCATAGGGACATGGTGGAGAAAGAAGTCCAGAGAGTCAAGAGCATGGTCTAGAGAAGAATGAAGAAATGAATATGAATGGTCTGGGACTTTTCTTAAGATGAAAATTCTAGGAGTAATTGACCAATCATGGGAAGGGATCATAGAAGTGCATGGATAGTTCCATCACAAGAAGGCTGCAGGAGCATGGAGATCTTCCAAAGTAAGAAGGATGCTGGAGCATGGTGGAGAAGGGGGATGTATTGAGTTTTAGATTATTATAGGACACCCAGGAGGCAATTGATGGTGTAAAAACAGAATTTAGGAGAGCAGGTACAGATAGATTTGTAGTTTAGACTCATTAATATAGATGATAATTGAATTTAAAAAGAACAGACGAGATTGCCAAGAAAGCAAGGAAAAGGGTTTAAGACAGATCCTTAGGACATACCCAAATGTGGATCCTGGGGCAAGGACAATGTATGAGTAAATGAATCTTTTAAAAAGCATGCTTATGCATGGCTACCATTTTGTTACATCATCGTTGTGACCTCTAATCCATGGGTGGATAGATGAATAAATATCTTAGAGACCAAACTTCTATGAAAATTTTTGATATTTTTTTTACCATTTCAATACTTCCCTTCTTATCCTAGGTGTATTAATTTTGTCAGCGCAGAAGTTTTTCAGTTTCATGTCATCAGTTACCAATTTTATCTTTTGTAAGTGTCTCTATCTCTTGTCTTCTTAATAATATAAATTTTCATCTTTTCCCCCTCTCTTTCCCTTCAACTAGACCTGTCCATTTGATTTTTTAACTTGCATACCCCCCTTTCAGAGGCAATTCCTCTCACTCTCTTCATTAACTATTCTCTCTGTGTATACTAGACATTCATTCTTTGTTTGATGACTCCTATAATTATCTAGTCATTTTCTATTTTCTGTATTCCTTATGGAATCAAAGCTTCTGAGGTATACACTCTGTACTTTTCCATCTAGTCAGTTCCTGCCACTACTTCATAGATCTTGTGTCATGGATTCCATTTTTTCACTGATCCTCACTCTCAGAACAATGCCAATTCTTGCAGGTGACAGATGGGACATTACCATGTGATAGGACCCTTTCCCCCATGACCCTGATCATATAGTCCACCTTTGATCTACACTTTCCCCCTATACTTTTGCCCATTTGCCTCACAATCTCCTGAGTCCATGCCTTTTTACTCCCCCATGTGCCAATTGCTCCCAGAAAGCCCAAGTCCCTCCCTCCCAAAGTAAAATGATTGATTTTTTTTTCAGGTACTGAATTTTCTAGACAATACTCAGCAGAAGATACTCATCTCCCTTCATATAACGTGTCTTTTCACTCATAAGAGTATTCATCAGTGTTACCCCCCCACCACCAAAGCAAGGTCTCTCTCCTTCACCTCCCCTTTTAGATCATCCCCCCACCTCCCCATCCCCTCCCCTACAGGCTTTTTTTCTTCCAGAGACAATAGGTATCAACCTTCCCTCATTGCTAATCCTTGATTTGACCTGGATACATCACATCACTCTCCTCTATTCCCCTGCCACCCTTCCCCCTTTTATGTACCCTTCCATTTTGTGAAAACATTGATTTGCCTTTAGGATGTTACAAGGCTCTGTCCACGGTGTCTTAGGCCTACCTCTCAACTGTTTCCTCTACCTGAATTCTGCCTTCAACCTCCTCCCTTCGTAGACATAGTCAAAGTTCTCTCACTGGTCTTTCTGCTATTGCTCTGTTGTTGCTGTCCTTAGCTACTACATTCATTCACCCCCTTTGTATTTCTCTTGGCAGAACTGTTTGAGAACCAAACAATCTCTTCATAACTGGTTTTCTTTCTAAGAATGTTTTAAATAACTCTTCATTATTGAACATCCATCTTTTCACTTACCATTAAGCTTAGATTTTCAGAGTAGGTCATTCGGTCTGAGCTGCATCCTTAGCTCCATTACTCTTTGGAGCACATAATAAATTTTCTATTCCTTCCTGTGTTTTCTCATGGGTGTGTTATTTGAATCTCCTTTTACATTTGAAGATCTTTCTCCCGGTTACTTGCCAAACTTGATGTTTCTGATTTAAACTGTTGATTAGCCATGATGTTTAGATTTTATTTTTTACTGGAGTCAGTCTTCGAATTCTTTCAATTGATTTTTCATTTTCAGTTGTTAGCAGAACAGCAGGATTGTGGTCAACAGGTTTTTTATCATTTGTTTTACTGTGATATTCAGATCCTTTGACTTATGTTCTTCTGAGATACCTCTTTGTGCTTCTAATATTTTCCCTGTTGATTTAAGTTGTCTAAACTTCCTGTCTGAGATTACTATGTTTTCATTAGGAAGAAAGTATAATCTATTATAATTTGATTGGTTTTTCACTCTCTTCTAAGATTGTCCTTCACTTTGGTTATTTGAATTCTAAATAATTGCTCTCATTTTTGTTTCTTTGATGAAAGAAACTTTATCATAGTGAGATTTACCATTACAGATTAAAGTTTATTTTTCTGAATTTTTTTCCTTTGCAGGATAAAAATTCTGCTCTTATTTGTTTTTTAAATAACTTAAGAATATTATTTTATGATTCTTTTCAAATTCCATAGGCTTTTCTGTCTCTTCAGTGTTGGATCATTTCCCTTTATCATGCAGTAATTTTTAATACCTGAACTTATTTACTAGATTTAGATGTCATATTTTGTTTTGTTGTTAATAGTTTCCTTGTAGATTTATTTGCTTCTGTTCAAGGTCCTCAAGTTTTCTTCTTCCTGAGATCTTTTATGACTCCAGTCTTTTCACCTTTATTTTCCTCTATTGCTCACTTTCCAACTCCCTCCTTTCTGATGGTGGTTTCTCTTGAGGCTGTAACTCAAAACATCTCTACGTTCTCCCAGGTTGAGCAAATCATAGTCCAACAGACTAGGGTTCTGTCACAAATGACTTTTGGGAGGATAGAATTGACCCCAGATGGATGCTGGGTTATTTCTTTTAGGCTTAGTGGAGTGTCACATATTTTCCATACACAATATCCTGTCCCATTTCCTCTGTTCCCCAGTTCTCTGAACTGGCAGTGTAGAGAAGTGCACTTGAATCCAGGGATGATTTCTGTCATTTTGAGTTTGGATATCTGAGGCTCTGGGAGGAGTGAGGGTGCTGGAGTGTGAGGTTGTTCTCTATTTCAAAACCAGACATGTGTCCAGACTCATTCCCTCAGTTACTCTACTCTCTTGCAGCATAATATACTTCTGGGGCATCAGGCACCAAAACCCCAGCAAACTTCCTTAAGACAGTGTGAAGAGAGAAGGGGCCCCAGGGTCCTTGGATTGGCTAGGGCAGCCTCACTGCCAGTAGCGTGGTGTGGGAGAGATGCTATGTGTGCTTCACATAGGTGTCATTTTCACTTCTTTTTAAATGATCTTTGGGATTTCCAGTGTCCTGGACGTGATTATGGAGATTTACTCTGTCTTTGCTGCATACTTTCTACTTCAAAGAGGTTTGAATGGTTGTATCAGAAAAAAAAAGTCTAATTCTACATCTCGTTGCTCACATAACTCTGAAGTCTAAGTCAATGAGTCTTAAAAGCATGTTGGTCACATGACCTGGGAGTCCAAGTAAATGAGTTTTAAAAGTAGTAGTCAAGCAGAAGGAGGAGAACCAAGAGAAGGCTGTTCTATAGAGAAAGGGAGAACAGGAGGAGGAGAAGAAAGAGGAAGAAGAAGAAAAAGATGATGATTACAAAGCACCTTCCTCATTAGTGGAGCAAAGGGTTTGGAGTAACAGAGGAGAAGAGAGGCTGACAGACAGACAAAGCTAGAGATATACAGATAGGTGGATGAATGGAGAGGCGTGGACATGCATACATGCATACACAATACATAGATGATCTAGATACAGGTATTGAAGTTATACATATAGACCCTAGTGATGGAAATAGCTGTTGATACAAATATCAACGTAGGTGCAAATGCAGACATAGAAACTGGTGTTGACATCAATGCAGATAGTGCATGGCTCTTCCTGCAGAGAAGAACCTGAACATGAGGAGGATGTAGCTTCTCATCCTCCAGGGGATGACCAGATTGACACAGAGCCGCTGCCCACTAGGCAGTCGGAACACAGTGATGGCTGATGACATCCAGGGGCTCATGGGCACTTCTATCAAGCAGATGAACTGTTAGCAATGCAGGGAGGGCTGTTATCACTCTAGAGGACTCATGTCCCAGACGTAACAGAGGAATGTGCCAAAGACCACGTAGCTGGCTACTTCCCACTTTGGCTGCTCTATGATGATGCTCCCAGAAAAAGCCTAGGAAGCACTTCTGAACACAGTTATAACTTGGCCAAGACATTCAGGATGACGAGGGCACAGGTGGCACTGTCATCAATGATGCCCATACAAGGAATGCAAAAGAGAAAAGCCAAATTGGGAAGTGAGCAGCTGCCGGGAAAGATGATAGGAGAAAGTGGGGTTTGAATTCCTGGAACATGGCTTGAAATATAAGAATGGCAGGTTCCTGCCCAGAGATGGAAAGTAGAGAATGCTTTAAAAAGGCTTGGAAGAATTTATTTTCCTGGAATCCTGAAAATCTAATCAAAAGGACTTTAAATTGAAAAGTATAGGGATTAAACACACACACACACACACACCCTCATACATCTATCATATAAAGTAGCTGCAATGATGCCAGAATAGCACTTCAGAAATATGGATGTTCCCAAGAGACAGACTTTAAGAAATGGCCCAGTGGCTAAATCATGATCCCAAATGACTGTAATCCTACATAAATGGCAAGCAATAATAAGGTGAACAAGAGCTCCTAACACAAGGAGGGAAATTTGACTAAGATACACCATTGAGACTTGGGGGATGGAATTCATAATGGAAATGTGACTGGCTGGGGAGGGCATTGTGTATTACACAGTAAGACAGGAACAATAGGGGAGAAGCATGGTGGACACGTGTGGATGAAGGTCAGTGTAGGCAGAAACAGAAGTGATTTTGTTACTTGAGCATTCTATCAACTGTGTGGACCAAGAGGGGAAGTAGATAACAATCTCAGAACACAATGCAGAGGGGGCAAAGCTTATGCACTGGTGATAGGACATATCAATTGTGCAGAGGTCTGCTAATCTGTAAGGGAGCACTCTCTGTCTCTATCCTCTTTCTGTCTCTGTCTCTGTCTTCTCTCTGTCTCGGTCACTCTTTCCCTCCTCTCTCTCTCTCTCTCTCTCTCTCTCTCTCTCTCTCTCTCTCTCTC
>NW_027185761.1:77284017-77296555 GCF_028583685.1 Petaurus breviceps papuanus
CTCTCTCTCTCTCTCTCTCTCTCTCTCTCTCTCTCTCTCTCTCTCTCTCTCTCTCTCTCTTTGTCTCTCATGAAGGAAGGAAGGAAGGAAAGAAAGAAGGAAATAAGGAAAGGAGGGAAGGGAGGGAGTTAGGGAGGGAGGAAGGGAGGGAGGAAGGAAGGAAGGAAAACCACCTTGTAAGAAAAAAGCAAAACAAATTCCCACTTTGGCCACGTCCAAAAAACAAGACTCCATCTCATTCCATGCTTTTCATTCATCCCATTTCTGCCAGGAGGTGGGCAACCTGCTTCAGTGCTCTAAGCTTGTAGCTGGTCACTGTACTGATTACAGTCCTTAATGCTTAAAGATTGTTTGACTTTATAATTTGGGGATTGTTATCGATTGTTCTCCTGATGGTTCTATTCACTTTACTCTGCATCAGTTCAGACAAATCTTTCCAGATTTCCTTGAAACAGTCCCTGGGGTCATTTCTCATTACACAGTAATCCATCACATTCATAGACCACAATTTGCTCAACTGGTCCCCAACTGCTCAGTGGCCCTTTAGCTCTAGTCTTTTGCTATAATTATTTTTGCAAATATGGGTCCTTTACCTTATATCTCTATCTCTTTTGGAGTATAGACTTAGTGATGCTCTGGCTACAACAAAGGCTTTGTATGATTTAGTGACTTGCAGCATTGTTAAAAATTGCCCTCCCAACTGGTTGGACCCATTTGATACATAGCTCCAATAACAAAACAGGCCCATTTTCCTCCAGCCCCTTCAATATTTGGTATTTCCTTTTTTTTTTATCAACATCACTCACTGATAGGTAGGAAACTAAACCTCAGAATGTCTCTAATTTGCATTTCTCTAATTATTAGTGATTTAGAAAATAATGTTTTTTTTTTCCACTAGTTGTTGATACCTTGGATTTCTTCCTTTGAAAACTACCTATTCATAGCCTTCAATCATTTACATATCCCAGAGTGGCTCTTAGTCTTATGAATTTGAATTAGTCCCCTATATATCTATGAAATGAGATTTCATCAGGTAAATTTTGCTAAGGTTTTTCTCCCAGTTACCTGCTTTCTTACTAATTTTAGCTGCATAGGTTTTGTTTGTGTAAAAACTTAATTTACATATTGAAAATTGCCCACTTTATCTTTTGTGATCATCTTTTTTCTTTTTTGGCCATAAATTACTCCCCATCCAAATCACCAGAAAGGTAATTTCTTCATTGTTCCTATAATGTGTTTATGATATCACCATTTATTTACCAATTTTGAGCTTATTGGTCTGTACCTAATTTCTGACACACTGCTTTCCACTCTTCCCAGCAGTGTCTCCACCCTTGCCCTCCAAAACCTCATCTGGGTAGGCAAAGAAGGCACATGAAAAGCTGAGGGAGGAGACAGTGGAAAAAAGGGCATAGAGTGTCAGTCTAGAGACTTCCATGGAATCGGTCAGGTTAAATCACATTTGGGACACTGGGACAAGGGACAGGCTGATGGGGCTGGGCAGTGAGTGAATGGCCTGCATTCAGATGATCTGAGCTAGCTCCCTCTTGAAGGGGTGGGCCCAGCCAACCGAACTCCCACTTATTCCTTTGGTTTTCCTCCTTGACCCTTAGCCATGCTTTACCTCATACCATCCTTTGGCTGGAAATAACATGGCCTTTGCTATTTCTTGCCTGGCATCCAAAGCTCCCTGGCAAGGCCAGCTGCGTCTGGTGGCAGTAGAGTGGAGGAGGATGTCTGGCTTCCAGCTGTGAACCTTCCTACCCTGGCTACTGTTCAAACCTCCCACAGAACCTTAAAAAACCAGTATGAGGTTGTTGAAAGGTGAAATACAAGGTACCAGACCTTCAAGATCAGGGATGGTCAGGCTTGAGGCTGAAGGGGAGAGGCCTAAAGTAAGCTAACCTCCTAACTCTCCAGGCTTGTGATATAGACCCCAGAGACAAGGCTCCTTCAGGCTGGTTTCTGCCACAATGGAGCCAGAGATGGGCAAAGGCAGCAACCTGGGTTTCTATAGTACCAAATGTATCCCCTTACCACCCTCCATCCCCAGCATTTCAGTATCTAGAGGTCCCTCCCAGGGGCTCTAAAAGCCCTTCTTCCTGCCCATTCAGATACAAATGCCCCTTGGAGGGGTCCTGGAGATCTCCAGTTACACCAGAATTCCTTAATTGCCAGCCCCAGGTTGGCAATTAAAGGATTAGCTGCTGGCCATCTGAGAGCTGGAATGGGGGTCCAGGGCAGCATCAGAGTGCAGGGGGAGGTGAGGGAAGAAAGGCCTCAGTTCAAAGGTTCCAAGCAACCAGCAGCCCAAGGGCCAGATCTGGAGGAGGGTCCTGGCCACAGCTTCCCTGCACATCAGCCACAGAGGACAGACGTCTAGGGGACCTGGCATTGCAAAGAAGGCCAATGAGAAAATGTGATTCTGAGAGGATATGGGGCAAGAGAAGGGCTGATCCCCTTCCCTGACAGGCCAAGGACCCTGGGTAAGGCAGAAAAGCCAGAGCCCTGACTCTGTAGCTCAAGCCTGCCTCTGGCTGAACTGTCCCTTCAGGCATCACTGCTAACTGTAAGCATTCACAACCAGATGCTTCACAAGGTTCTTTCCAGGAAAGTCCTTTCCTCAGCAGAAGGTATCCACCATGCCACCCCAGTCCATAACATCAGAGGTACAGAAGAACCCCAGCTAGCTGACTGGTCCAGGGAAAGTGCCCATTGCACACTTTTCCCCTTCCAAGAGACCATGTTAGAGAGTTGGATTTGGTAGGGGAAAGAGACAGAGATTGAGCCTACAATTTCAGTGGCACGTGAAATCCCCAGTAAGGAAACTGGCTTAGTTCCCTGTTGGCTACTGATGGTCTCAGATGGCTGTCTGAGGTGCTGACCCTGGGTCTCCCAGCCCTGAGGGAGCCCAGGAGGGGCTGGAGCCTCTGACTCCCAGACTGACTCTTTGTAGTCAACAATGCTTAAAATGCTGTGCCCTATACTCCTGTGGGCTTTATCCCTATGTTCACAGATTGTTGTTCAGTCATTTCAGTGGCATCTGACCCTTTCTGACCCCATTTGGGGTTTTCTTGGTGAAGATCCTGGAATGGTTTGACATCTCCTTCTCTAGCTCATTTTACAGATGAGGAAACTGAGGCAAACAAGGTAAAGTGACTGATCCAAGGTCACATAGCTAGTTAAGCATCAGAAGTGGAAGAGGCTAAGGTCTCTTCTATACTCCCAGTCAGTATTTTCCCCATCCCAATCTTACATCCTGCAACATGTTCTACAATGCTGTAACACTGAAGGCCTGGGGAATGGGATTTCTTTCAAGGCTCAGCTCAGATCCCACCCTTTCCAGTACTCCCCACTGCCAGGACATCCTCTGGGAGGTCATTACCCATTTTCCCCAAATAGATCTCATTACACAGGTATTTGCCCCCATTAAAATGTAACCCCTGAGGGAAAGGCCAAAGATTCTTTGTGTCTATCCCCAGTTCTCAGCACTGGTCTCCACCCAGAGTTAGGTCTCCATGAGTGGCTGCTGCTGAGCTGACCAGTTCTCATCATGAATGTCCAGGGTTGGCCTTGGCTGGGACTCACTATTGTCCTCTCCCATGACTTCATTTTCTTTTTGTAAGACACTGTCCAACATTTCCATTGTAGTTGTTTAGAGCCTTCCCATCACTGACAAAACTGGAGAATCGATCCCTGAATGTCCTAAAAACTAATAACTGGCAGTGCAAATTCTTTTGAAAGCTTTCATCAAAGCTTGATTGTTTTCCTCAGTTTTAAGATAAACCTTTCCATAAGTGTGCGCAACCACAAGCTCCCTAGTCACTAGTAAATGAGTTTCCTAAGAGGCGGCAGGAATGATTGTTCCACTGGCAAAACCATTGGAAACGAGGACAATAGTCACCCTACAGGGTTAATAGCTGCCATTTACCTAGTTCTTTAAGGGTTAGAAAGCTCTTGAGCCCCCTATTCTCCTTGGAGCCCGTGACAATTCCATGACTTGTGTGCCACAGGTATGATCATACCCATTTGCGGATGAAGATAAAGAAGCTCCAAAGAGTTCCCCTAGGTTACAGGCAGAATTTCACTAAGACCTTCCCCCAACTGAACCTTCATGGACCAAGAGCCGGAGTCAGCAGCCGGTAGGTTTAGGGTTTCCCGATTTAGCGATCAGTGGAAACAAGCCCCAACAGATGCAGTGTCCAGTGACTCCGGGGCCTGCTGAAGCACAGATGTTGTTTGGAATTAGGTATTATTATTTTTTTTTTGTCAACACACCTGCCAACACCGGTGTATTTGTAACAGTGGCCATTGTTGGACAGATCACGTGGGCTCCATGCTGGGCTGCAGTGAGATAATCCCAACATCCAGAAGTAAGATCTCCCCTGTGTTGTTTTGATCCTAAACTGGACATTTAGTTATTATTGAGATTAATCATTTGATTTGGGCATTAGCCAGTGCCAGACTTCATATTTAGCCTATATTAACTAGTTATAATCACAATTAGCATTTAAGTGGGGTTTTGAAGTTTGTGAAGTGCTTCCCAAATATATCATTTAATCCACACAAAAATCTTGGGAGGCAGAGGCTGTATTTATCCCCATTTTATAGATGAGGAAACTAGGCAAACAGAAATGAATGACTTGTCAAGGTCACCCAGCTAATAAGAATCTGTGGCAGGATTTAGCATTCTATCCACCCAATGTGTCTGAGCACGTTTAAAAAAAATTTTTCTTTTTTGATTAGCTTTAAGGTAAAACACAGCCATCCCGACTTAAACATTCTTCCTCTACATGTCACATAATTTTAGCAATTATTTCACCCACATCTTTAACAGCCTTGGAAAAAGACTAAAGCTTCAAAATCAAAGGACAAAGCAAAATAAAGATGCACCTGTTGGATTACTGAAAATAAGCTACATTCCCCGCCCCACCCCCACTCCCCATCAGTGAGCCTCAGCCATACACAATCGCAGAACAGAGCCTCGGATTCTCTGGGCGGCCCGTCCGTCTTCCCGTCGAGGTTTTCTTTCTTAACAATAAATCTCATAGTCGCATTGAACCAGATCAAGATACTGAGGGATCGGCAAGAGGGAAGGAGGAAGCTATCAAAGGATGAGAAAACGTGGGGGCCGCGCACCTTTAGAAAGGCGGCCAAGCCGGATCACCTGGCTCTGGCTCTGACTTTCTTGTTTTAACGTGGGAACAGGTTCTGTACCTGTCGAGCGCTTCCATGAAGAACAGAGGAGAGGGAAGAGGGATGTGGGAACCTAACTGACCAGAAGATGCAGAAAACGCAAACGCCTTCCTGCTCTGTCCTGGGATCCCCGGAGAGTAGAATCAGCCATCCTGCGTCTAGAACCTTGTCGTCAATGTGAATAGGTCCCGCACATTGCCGCATATGCCCCTGCTGTCTTTGCTTTAGGATGCAATCTCCTTGAGGGCAGGGGAGGTTCCACCTTTGTCTTTGTAGCCACAAAACTTAGACAAGTCCCTCCTTGGCACATAGTAAGTTACTGCTGTTGACCAATGGCATCACAGGCTATGTCTTGGGCCTGGACTGGATTTAAGTGAGGCGGTATGGCACAAGCGCTTCAGCCTCACTTTCTTCCGGAGCCACTGGAGCCCAGTGGCCAGGACGACACCTCATAGCCTGGGACAGATGACCTTGGCGGTACCAGTCCTCCTGAGCACCCTGACAGACCAGGAAACATTGGGGCTTACGGAAAAGTGTGTGGATGGATTGCTTGGAAACTGCAGTGATTTCTGAAGCCCTAGCCAATCTCTCCAGTGGTAAGGAGCTGATGATCTCGAGTAATGTTGAGAGTTGTGGAAGGTGCCGTGAACCTGATCTGAGCCCTTTCGGTGAAGGGAGCTCAAGGTCCTGTTGGTCTGGTTCATGGCTCTCACGGGTTATTTGGAGACTGGAAGAAGGAAGAACCAGGAGGGGAAAAATCATTGCTCTTCATGGAGAAGAAAGTAATCAGACCTCACAGATTCAGGGGCATCTCCTCACCTCACCCTCGCCTGGGGTGGGGGAGGGGAATCAGTGCGTGGGTGGGGTGCAGATGGGAGGGAGCAGTGGACAGTGCCTGGACTTGGCTTCTAGATGCCAAGATCCATACCTCACTTGCTGACCGTGACCTTGGAAAAGATGCTTTGCTTCCTAAACCTCTGTAAAATGGGTGTAACAATAGCAGCGTTGGATGGAGAGAAGCTCTTTCCAAACCTCAAAGCCAGAGGAGAGAACAGTAGCTATCTTCACTGTCCTTCTCACCCTGTCTGAAGGACATTGCCTGCTGTGGACAAGATGAGGGGATGCCCCGAGGGGAAAGGGAAGAGGGCAGGGAGACTGGAAGAGTCAGGTGCCCATCTTCTAACCACAGAAGAGGGCTTGGCCAGTGTATGCAGCTGGTCACCTCACAGAGGAAGTCCAGGAACCTGAAGGGCTTGGATGGAGAAGATCATGGGGCCAGAAGCAATGTCCCCATTAGAAAATTCCACAGGCCACCCCGAACAAAGGCAATGTTCAGGCACAAGGCTGTGTCCAGGGGAAGGGAGATCAGACTTGGTCTTAATTTAGGTCCTGAGGGCAAACCCTGTACCAGTCACAAAAGGCCCATCTTTGCTTGCTGTTAGGATGTGATCCCAAACAATCAGTGCTGCTGCCCAATGGCAAAGACTGCTCCTGGCCCCCCGTGATGAGGTTCTGTCATTGGGGGTGCAGGAGGGGTAGAGCAGGCTCTGGCTCAGGGGTCCTACGGCCTCAGGAGATGCTGGGACTTCTGCCCTCCTGACTGACAGCCCGCCAGCCAGCCTTCCCCTGCCCCAAGGCATCTCTATTGATTCTTTTTCTATTGGTATCTTCAGTTTGCAATTTCTAGTTTCTCCTCCAGACAATTGTTGTCCATCGATGGGACCCTCTGGGTTTTATGTAAAATCTCTTGGACTCTCCCTGCATTAAGCAAGCTTACTGTCACAAGGTGGAAGTCTACAAGTGATATTATTCTCTCCTTTGAGATAAGCCAAATTTTTCCAGGACATCCAACCATCCATTGGCATAAATGCTGACTGGAGGTAGGGCATTACATACAGTGCAGGGAATCCTTGACTACTCCCATGCATCAGTCTGTCATCTCCTTGGCTGGGGACTTCCCTTTAGTGGGCACATCAAGACTCTTCCTGGAGAGGTGGCTAGGTCCTAGGCATGAGATAACAGATTCACTGAAATAATCTCCTCATTCCTTGCTCAAAGAACTGTGTACCTTGTGGGCCATTGTAATATGTTGGGAAAAGCCCCACTGTGCTCCCTGATGTGCTGGGTTAAGAGAATGTGTGCTGGGGGCCTCTCCCCTTACCATGCAGCCCAATCCTTCATCCTGTCCACAGTGGGACCAGTGAGTGGACCTTTCTTAGGAGAAAAGAATGTCCCAGCATTGGCGGCAGGCTTCTAGCCCCAGCAGGAGTGCCAAGGCACACTTGGCAGGTGGAACAGAGGCTTCTGGTGCCCTAAGACATCAAACTCCAGAGATCAAGGTTGTGATCAGACAGGGCCATCCTCTGAGTCACCTGTTGTGGCTTATGGTTCATAAACTAGGTCCTTGGTCTGGCAGGAGTCAAGCAAAGAGAGACAGGGCCAAGAAGTCCACATGGAAGGGAAATGCCTTTCTTAGTAGTTGGAACCTAGTGACAAAGAAGAGTTACGGACCCTAAGGACTGGGGGCCTGCTGTCTCTGCTGGCAGGCAAGGACTTTGACCATGTGGGAAACATTGGGCACCTACATAACAGGCCACTGGCCCCGGGGCCATGAAGTACAAGGGTGCTGATCTTTCTGAAGAACATGGAGGCACATTTAGTAACTTAACATTTCCAAGTTTGGGCCCAGGTGAAGGCAGGCTTGTTGCCCCTTATTTGTGAGTGTGCTCTCTCTGTCTCTCTGTCTGTTTCTCTGTCTCTCTGTCTGTTTCTCTGTCTCTCTCTCTCTCTGTCTCTCTCTCTGTCTCTGTCTCTCTGTCTCTCTGTCTCTGTCTCTGTCTCTCTGTCTCTGTCTCTCTGTCTCTCTCTCTCTGTCTCTCTCTCTCTCTCTCTCCTCTCTGTCTCTGTCTCTCTCTGTCTCTCTCTCTCTCTGTCTCTGTCTCTCTCTCTGTCTGTCTCTCCCTTCCTCCCTCCCTCCCTCCCTCCCTCCTTCCCTCCCTCTGTCTTTCTCTCCCTCCTTCCCTCCCTCTCTTCCTCCCTCTGTCTCTCTCTCTCTCCCTCTGCATCTGGAGCTTAGTTTCACAGGAAGATGAGAACAGATGGGAGATGTTACCTGGAAAGCTGAAATTGTTTTTATTATAAAGATTATGTCACTAGAGGCAGAATGAAATGACTGTCTGAGTGGGGGTGGGGAGGAGGCTGAGCCCAGGAAAAGTCAGGGGAGGCCGTCCAGTACTGGCTGGCCCAAGCAGGTCTAAGGTAAGGTGTGAGTAGTCCAGGTGAGAGAGTAAGGGAGAGGATAGAGTCAGGCAGAGGCCCAGAAGCAGGCTTGAGGAGGCAGGAAGAGGTGGCCCAAGCCCTGTGATTCCCCTTCACTGACTTACTCTGATGGGCTCTGAGATCAGAACCCAGCATGAAGCTGTCACTGCCCACTGCCCACTGCGCCCTTCTGTCATCTCACTGCATACATTTTTCCATGGGATTGGGGAGGAGAAGGGTTTGGGTACTGAGTTCTAGATGCTGCCGCCTGGGGCTCCTGGGGCTCTCTGGGTCCCCATACCTTGCAGTCAGTCCTGGGGCAGGGAGAGATTGGCTCAAATCCCCATACCCAGTCCTCACCTTCAGACCTCTCAGGGCTGGACAATCCCCTCTTGAGTCTGTTGTGGCCAGTGGTTGTCAGACACATTAATGATAGGCAGTGTCCTTCTCTGCTGCACCCAGATGGTCCTGCGTGGGCCCTCGGGAGGCCTGAGACATGGCTGTGGGGACGCAGCCCTCCCCATGCAGGCAGCTGTTTGTAGGCCCTGCAAACACAGTTAGTGCTGAGAAGTCTGCCGCCACCAAGGACTCAGCGCTCTCTATTATTAGCAGCAGACTTGTTTGTGGGGACACTTGCTGCAGCCAGGAATGTGCCCTGGGCATGTGCTGGCCCTGGGTTGGGTCTCAACCATGCTGGCTATGCCCCCAGCCCAGCTGAGGAGGGGCCGCTCAGAATGTCCTACATAGCAGAGCTCAGAGGGATTAGGGGCCGCCTGCTACATATAGGAGGCCGCCCTCAGCCCCTCAGCAAGAGGCCTGCCTTCTCTCTGAGACCCCTCTGGCTCATCCTGAGTGTCTAGAGATGTTTGTCCTCTTTGGCCTGGGACCTTCTCCAGGACCATGACAGGGATTTGTCTTTCCTTTCATCTCGAGTGCTTAGAACAGTGCCTGACACACAGAAAATCTTTGTCCATGACGCTGCTGCTGCCTGCAAAGGCTGGTGAGGACTGTCTGCCCTGGGTCTGTCAAGTCAGGAAGAGGCTCACAGAGGCTGGCAGGTGTCCGGCTGGTCTAATCTCCTCATTTGACAGTAGAGGCTATTGAGGCCAGAGAACTGACTCCACGAGAGGCCCACAGGCCTTAGGATCAGAGCAGGCCCTGTTCACTCTCACTGGGGCCTGTTTGCATACCACTGCTTCCCTGGGATGAAGTGGGAATGCCAGCCTGGACCCCAGGGGCAGTGGCAATGCCAGCCTGGGGCCCGCTCCATGCTGAAGGACCCAGAGGGGGTGCTCGAAGGCAGCTCCAGGGGACAGCCTGCCCCGTCTGTGGATGTCCAGCGCCTGCACGTTTGGTTGGTGTGTTGACACTCCATCTCATGCTTTGTTTGACATTCATAATCAGAGACTTGTCAATCAATCGTGTCAAACATAAACTTTGGTGTTGCCATATTAAGGAATCTCACATGCCTTTAGCATGATGGGAGATGTCTCGTTGGAGAAGGTTTGAAGGGGCATTTTTTTCATATTAAATTATTTTTATACGAACAAAACAGCACAATCACAGCAGGAGTTTAACATCTTAGTAACTTCTAGGTATTTATGGGAATATAAAGATATTATTTTGCTGTTGCATAGTATTGAGGAAAGCCTGCCTTGCCCCTTATGCATTTTCACTAGGGACAAATTTAATATGACTGGAAATTATTCTTGCATATGTTTAGGAGAAATGCAAATGTAGGGATGTGGGTTGGTCATTGCTAATGGCATCTGCAGAGGTGTTCAGCAGCTTTCTTGCTTTTGTATATCTTGAGATCTGATTCCACAACACCCTCCACATTGTGTTTCCTCCGTGGACCTGCTCTGTGGTCCAGCTTCTTCTCCTGTCTGTCTCCTTAGTACATTCTTTACTGATTAATGGAGGGTTTCATAGATGGATAGAAGCCAAATGGTAGTGATGGAAAAGATGGTTATTGAAATCTTGGCCAATCTTCTCCATTATTCTCCCAGTCGTGGTCCTCCTTCCAGGTCTGTCTTTAGATGCTCTCAACACAGCAGCCGTTCTGAGTCTCGAGCCAAGGCCCTCCAACACCTCCTCTTTCCTACCCATTGCTTTGGCCATTACATAGCCCTCCTGCTCACAATCTTCTCACACTGTCCCACACATCACCAGAGACACCTTTCTATTCTGACACAGGGAGATCCTTGGCTACCAACCGTCTTCCCTTGGAAGGAAGATGAAGCAACTGTTGGTTGAGGTACTTTCTAGGGCCTCTCCACTGCCTGGCTGGAATAATTGCTTCCCACCACTAATTATATGGGAATGATCAGTCAATCAACAATATGTAAATAAGTGGCCACTGTGGACCAGACACCTCCAGGCAATAGGAGCACACTGAGACAGGTCTTGCCCCATTGGACAAATGGTGTCCTGCTTCCCATGGACAATGGAGACAGTCTCACCAGCTCCCTTCTGTGCCTCTCCAAGGTGAATCTTCCTCTGGACGGTGACTATCTGTGGCCTGCAGCTCCTTCACCAGCATGCCTACTCACTGGCCTGGCAGTGATGAGAAGATGAGAAGATGCTTGCTCTCTGGCTGTGGGGCTCCCAGCCCCTCCTGACGCCCCTTTCCCCACTCTATCCATAGCGCTGAAGGGATGGAAGAGGGCCCCACAGGGATATCTTGTGTCTTCTGGACTTCATGGATGGCCATGCCCCATGGTGCACTGGCTGGGCCCCAGTGTCTCCCTGGCCAGCTGGGCTCATCCTAGGAAAGCAGGGGCAGCCTGTTAGACTTCTAGGCCTTGGAGTCTTCCCACAGAGGAAGAATCTGCTGGAACCTGTGCTCTACCACCTTCAACTTCAGGAACTCATTGTTGTCTCCATGATACCATGAGGTATCAATAAAAGGGCTGGAGTTTCACATGTTTCATGAAGTTTTTGAGTAAGAAATATGTGAAGCCAAATACTTCAAAGCTAGCTGAGCTCCCAGATCGCATGAGAGACAGAATTCCAGATGTACTATGAGAACATCGGATGCCACTCTATAAGGAGAGTGTCTAATACTGGATGTGGGACAGTGGAAACATCTGTGGACAGTAGATAGGATCCAGGGGGATGGGGGAGGTGAGTAGCCCCCTTCCTCTCCTTAAGTCTGATCTCCTCAGGGTTCTAGATAATTTCCATTTCCATTCTCTTCTCCACCTCCTCCCTGACCTTCTCCACACACACTTAAATCCCTCCTTTGACAAGGACATGCGTGATGAAATGAAGCTTCCCATCGGTTCCACCAGTGGCACACACAAAGTGTCTACCTGGCAGCCTGGGCTGGGGGTGCCATCCTAATCTACTTTCCTTTCTCAGGTTTAATTAAGACACCTACAACGTGTGTCCCACACTGTGTGTCCGCAGAGCTGCTCCTGCTTGACTTTCTGGAGCGAGGGCTGTCAGTGCCCTCAGCGGAGGGAACTGGAGGAGTAAGAAGTCCCAGAAGTCTGGCCCTGCTCTGGTCCCGTGGACCCATCTCCAGTTCCTAGCTCTAGAGAGGGCTGCACTGCGCCTCCCCAGCCCTGCTCCCCGGAACAAGCTGGCAAGCTCAGAGTCCTTGTCACATGAAAGGAGGCGCCCTTGGAGATCTTACCAGAGACCTGACAGAGGCTTTTCAAACATACTTCTCCCCTGCATAAAGCTGACAGTTTGACTTGGGATTTGTTGAATTCTCCTGCTGTCTGGCTCTCCCATCCCCCCTACACAGCCACACACACACACACACACACGCACCCCACCTTTCATATATCCATACATAGACATGAATGCACAAGGTCAGGCATTGCCTGTGGTGGTAAGTGAACAAAGATCTCTCAGGATGCTGGAAAGTTAGGTGGGGGCCGCTCAGCCTGAGGGGGTCTCCCTTCCCTCTTGGCATTTTGGCTCAAAAATACACCTCCACACACAAGCACACGCATGCACACACACACATGGGCACACACATGAGCAAACATAAACACACATCCACACATAAGCACAGGTACACCTCTACATGAGCGCGCACACACAAGCGTACACACGGGCACGCACATGAGCA
>NW_027185761.1:77296565-77307451 GCF_028583685.1 Petaurus breviceps papuanus
CCCACACACATGTACACACATACATCCACACACAAGCACAGGTACAGCCACACACGAGTGCACACACACACATGAGAGCACACACGAGTACACACACACACATGGGCACACACACAAGCACACGTACACACATCCACACACAAGCACAGGTACAGCCACACACCAGTGCATGCACATGAGAACACATGCATGGGCATACCCCCAGCACAAGCAGATGTATGCAGACCCGCACATAAGCGTGCACACTCACTCACACATGCCCCGCCATCTAACCAGGGGCTAACAGGGCCCAGCTCCTCCTCTCGGCCGCAGCTACTGGCCCAGGAAGCTCCTGAAGTCTTTTGCTGCCTTTGAACATCCTCGCGGTCCCCTGAGGTTTTGGTCTCTTTTTCAAAGTTGCACCGTGCCCTTCTCCTCCCCACCCCCAGCAGTCCTGGCCACACACTGACCTCTGGCCAGGGGCCAGGCTGGGCGGGTGGGCCCAGTTGTGTTTGGTGGTTAGCCAGATGTTGGGCATGTCCCAGGACCTTTCCCGGGATGCACACGTGGATCTTCCTCTGTAAGCTCTGGGACCTTTGTAGACTCAAGCCAAAGACCAGGATCCAGCTCTGGAACCCTCTGCTGATGACCCCTGAAAAGTCATTCCTCTTTGTGGATGTCAGCTCTCATCTATAAAAGGTTGAGCTCTACGACTGCTTGTGGACCAGCTGGCCTTCTCCTTGTAAATGAGTGTCCCCCCTCCCCCCCAATGTCTCACGCCGTGCTGTTCTTGCCATGTTAAGTGCTCAAGGAAGCTTCATCATCCTGAAGAGGAGGGATTTACAAGTATGCACCCTGGGCTCTGCTGGATTTTCATAGGACAGGCTGTAGCTTCCTCCTGGCCATCATTCATTCATTCATTCATTCCTTTGTTCATTCACTCCATCAGCACATTTTGACTGAGCTCCTTTATTGGCCCTGGGGGCATCCAGATTCTGGCCAGTCCAGGCTGGACCCTCCCTCCCAGATTAATCACTGTTTCAGCTCCTTCTCAAGGCTTCCTCATTCTCCAAATTTCTTGGCCTCCCTGGAAGCCCACAGGCCCAGGCTTTTCTTGGATCGGAGTCCTGCTTTGGTCTCTTGGCAGGATTCTTGGTGCCTCTGCAGATTTCCTGGAGACAAGAATCCCAGTGGGCTGGGGAACCCTCCGGGTCCTCCCTTCTGGAAGTTGTCAGGGGTCAGTGAGACGACCTCAATACCTGGCATTGCAGATGCCATACTGTGAGGTCAGCTGTGGGGTGAAGACAAAGAGTAAGCATTCTCAGACCCAACAGACGTGGGCAAGGACTCAGGATTCCCACCTACCTCGACCACAGACTGCCCACGCTCTGAATAAGGATGAACTACTCTTGAACATCGGACAAACAAACCCTCCTCTCCTCCTCCTCCCCCCTTGCCCGCAGTGCTTTCAGTCGCTGATGATCAATGGCCCCAGCTCCTTGGGGGAGCTGTCTCACCACCACTGTCTCACAGTGGGACCACAGACACCCAGTCTTTGGAGCACTTGCCTGATTTGGAAGCCTGTGGGCACTGAAGATAGCGGTCTGGTCTAGGGGTGACCAACGTAGAAGAAAAAGCCTTGCCAATGGAGAGCCCAGCATCCAGAGGAAGAGGAGCTGAACTCACATCCCAGCCCTCCCACTGAGTCCCTGTGTGATGTTGGCATTTGTGGGATTCCCTCTGTTTCCTCGGCTACAAAATGAGGGAATTAGCCTTGATGTCATTCCCACTATGGATCTATGGCAGGCTAGGGAGCATCCACAGGGGCCGATCAGGTGGAGACAGGACCAGAGAATCCACCATAGGCAGAAGACCTGAGGATCTTTAGCCCAGAGAAAAGGAGAGAGGAAGGTGGAGGAATGGGAGTTGGGCTGGCAGGTGGAAGGGGCTGCCCTTGGCCCCTGACCCAGATGTCAGGACCTAGGGCAGGGTGGGGGCAGGGTCCAGAGAGACAGATCCCAGCTCTCTCAAGGTTAGAGACACAGCCCCAGGGTGCACAGGAAGCTGGTCTGTTTGGGGAAGCCCAGCTGCTCTCTCCCCATTCAGCCAGAAGTGTGTCACAAGGGTCACAGTCCAGCTTCCCAAGTGACAGGACCCTAAAAGAACCATCTAAGCCTCTGGAAAAATTTAATAGCACTTTGGAAGTGACCAAAGATGACCTGACACCATCAGTCAGTCAGTAAACAGCCATTTATTTATTAACTGCCTACTATGATCCAGGAACCATGCTGAGCACTGGGGATGTGCAGAGAGAGGTGTGAGATCATCCTTGCCCTCCAGGTGCTCCCAGCCTAACACAGGCAATGTGAATCTGAATGCTTGGGATGAATAATGACACAAGGATGAGGAAAATGGTTATTCCCAAAGGGCTTTCATGTTGGCCAAAAACTGTCCTGACATCACTTCATTGGACCTACTGAGAAGGTGCTCAGCCATCTGACAAAGCAGTGTCTGATGGGGCAGGCAATGGGGGTATGACCAGGTGATGGGTGGGGCCAGCCATGTGGGTGGGGCCAGGCATGTGGGTGTGGCCAGGATGGGGGTGGGGCCAGGCATGGGGGCAGGACTAGGTTAGGGGTGGGGCCAGGCATGGGGACAGGGTCAGGCAATGGGACTGGTCATTTATTGCAATCTCTGAGGCCATGTGGTGCCCTTGTCTTCTGTATCTGACTGTAAAGATCCTCTCCCATCTACATCTCTCCATGTTTCTCAGATCTCATTCTCTACCCTGTTGTCTGGGCTCACTCTACCTTTTTAAAACACCACCTACATTTCCCACCAAATGAAATATTTGTAAAGGGTTTAGTACAGTGTTTGACACATAGTAGGTGCTTAATAAATGCTTGTCCCCCTCCCCCACTCAGGGAGCCACTCCTTAAAATTGTCAACTGGTCCATAGCCAGCCTCTAACCTGTGGGCATAATAAAGAGGAATGAAAAGTTCAGCAAGATGTGTATCAACGTATCAAAGATGCTGGTGGTAAATGGTGTCTTTCTCGCCAGAGGTTTCCCCCATCTCCAAAGAAGCAGAGAAAGTCCTTCTTCTCTCTCTTCCTTGAGACCAAGCTTGTTGACTACAATTTCACAGTGTTTCGTTCCACTTGGCTTGCTCTGGCTCGCCTTTCTGCTTCAGTAGTTGGGGTCGTTGTGGATGTGTCTCCTTCTTCTGCTTACTTGGACACCTTTAAGTCTTTCCCTATTTCTCTGCATTTACACTCTTTTGCAGCACTGTAACACTTCATGATATTAATGTCTAGCTATTCCCCAACCAATACATGTATTTTTTTTTTCAAGCTTTTTAATACTACAGAAAGGTTGGGAGAAGGCAGAGCCAAGATGGCAGAGTAGAGATAGGAACTCACCTGAACTCTCCTACCAAGCCCCTCCAAACAACTATAAAATAACCTTTCCAATCAAATTCTGAATTGGTGGAGTCAACAAAAGGTGGGGATGAAACAGTTTTCTAGTCCAAGAGAACGTAGGAGGTTGTCAGGAAAGGTTTATCTCACTGGCATAGTGGTCATGCACACAGCGTCACAGCCCCACCAACAATGCCTTAGTGTGCTTGTCTACACAACCTCCTTAAATTGACTGATCCCATCTTTTATCGTCTTTGCCAGTTTGCTTCTCCATTTTAAAGATCCAGTACAAGTGCCTGGTATATGACCATCCATTCCTCAGTTAACCATCTTCCAGCATTGTGCTACTTGGGAAGTTTACAACTTGTATTACAAATTATAAATACCAGGGATCAGGTCTCTTCAGCAGGCAGCAAGAAAGGTACAGTGCAATGATGAGAGGCATAAATATCATGCATTTAGTGTTGCTGCTTGTTTGTTTGGTTTGGTTTGGTTTGATTCTTCTTTTTTTTTATCTGGATATGTTGGGGAGTGGCAGAGACAAGATGGCAGAGAAGAGTCAGGAACTTGACATGAGCTCCCTCTCCAACTACCTCCAATACCTGTAAAATATGACTCTAAACAAATTTAGAAACCACAAAGTGACAGAGAGAAACAAATCTCCTGCTGAAGGCAGCCTGGTAGGCTGACATGAAGGGTCTATCACACCAGAATGGGAGCCACACATCCTCCTGCATGAGCCATGTGGTCTGAGATCCATGGCAGCCCTGGCCCGAGGCACAGAGTGGCCAGAGCGGACTTCAGGAGAGTGAATCACCACCAACTGTGGCAGTTTCCAGACTTCTCAACCCATAAATGCCAAAGAGAAAGTAAAAGGTCAGTGGGGGACTCTGTTGGAACTGGTGACAGAAGAATGCGGTCTGGCCCCTGCCCCCAGGGTGAGAAGTGGCAGAGGCCCTGTGGCTGCAGCTGCTGCTACATGGATGCCTTGGGAGCTCCTGACCTGCAGATTGTAAGGGGACAAAGTGACCATTCAGAGGATAATCACTCTTGATTTGACCTGTTTAGATCTGGGTTGTGGACTTGGGCAGTGGTCCTAGGGTGAGAAATGCCATGGTACCAGAGCTTGTGGTGGCTGTAGAGAGGGCACCTTCCTCATAGCCCTGACAACATTTGTGAAAACCCCAGCAATTTGAGACACAGTTCTATCCACTCTGGAAGCAGAGTTCTAACATGGCAAAGAGCTCAAAAGTCAAGTAATTGGCTGGCAAGATGAGCAAGCAGAGAAAGCACAAACAGACCATGGAATCATGTTTTGGGGACAAAAAGAATCAAGGCATGGAGTGGGAGCAAGACAGCAAAGTCAGAACTCCTGCATCAAAGGACTCCTAGAAAAATATGAGCTGATTACAGGCCATGGAGGAACTCAAGAAGGATTTTGAAAATTAAGTAAGACAGGGTGTCAGCTAGATGTGCAGTGAATGGAGCACCAGTCCTGGAGTCAGAAGGACCTGAGTTCAGGTTTGGCATCAGACACTTAACACAAAACTAGCTAGGTGACCTTGGGCAAGTCACTTAACCCCGATTGCCCTGACGTCCTCTCTCCAAAAAGCAAAAAAAAAAAAAATCAAGTACGAGAAGTGGAGGAAAAATTGGGAAGAGAAATGAGAATGATGCAAGAAAGTAATGTAAAGTGAGTCAACAGCCTGCTAAAGGAGACCCAAAAAATACTGAAGAAAATAACACCTTAAAAATAGGCTAACTCAAATTTTTGGGCAAAAGGGGCCCAAAAAGCCAATGAGGAGAAGAATGCCTTTAAAAGTTGAATTGCCCAGATGGAAAAGGAATTTCAAAAACTCACTGAATATAATAATTCCTTCAAAATTAGATTGGAGCAAATGGAAGCTAATGACTTTATGAGAAATCAAGATAGTATAAAACAGATCCAAACAAATGAAAGAATAGAAAGCAATGTGAAATATCTCATTGAAAAAACCACTGAACTGGTAAATAGATCCAGGAGAGATCACTTAAAAATTATTGGACTACTTGAAAGCCATGATAAAAAAAAGAGCCTAGAAATCATCCTTCAAGAAATTCTCCAGGAAAATTGCCCTGATATTCTAGAACCAGAGGGCAAAACAGAAATTGAAAGAATTCACTGATCATCTCTTGAAAAATATCCCCAAAAGAAAACTCCTAGGAATATCATAGACAAATTCCAGAGTTCACAGGTCAAGGAGAAAATATTACAAGCAGACAGGAAGAAATAATTTGAGTTAGTATTGTGGAAACACAATCAGGATAACACAAGATCTAGCAGCCTACACTAAGGGATTGAAGGGCTTGGAATATGATATTCCAGAGGTCAAAGGAGCTAGGATTAAAACCAAGAATCACCTACCTGGCAAAACTGAGTATAATGCTTCATGGAAAAATGTAGCCATTTAATGAAATAGAGGACTTTCAATTATTCTTGATGAAAAGTCAGAGCATAACAGAAAATTTGACTTTCAAATACAAGAAGCAAGAGAGGCATGAGAAGGTAAACAGGAAAAAAGAAATCATAAGGAATTTATTAAAGTTGAACTTTTACATTCTTACATGGAAAAATGATAATTGTAACTCATGAGACTTTTCTCAGTATGAGGATAGTTGAAGGGAATATATGTGTGTGTATACATATACATATATGTATGTATACATACACATATATGTATGTATAGGAGGGTATGTGTGTATAAATACATATGTGAGTGTGTGTATATATGTATGTGTATACATAGAGGGTACAGGATCAGTTGAGTAGGAAGGTATGATATCTAAAAGATAAAATAAAGAGGCAAGAGAGGAATATAATGAGAGAAGGAAAAAGGGAGACATAGAGGAGGGTAAATTATCTCATATAAAAGAGGCAAGAGAAAACTGTTACAATGGAGGGGAAAAGTAGGAAGGTGAAAGCAAATGGGTCAACCTTACTCTCATTGAATTTGGCTTAAGGAGGGAATAATATACACACTCATTTGGATATCTTACCCTACAGGAAAGTAGGGGGGAAGGGGATAAGAAGGGGGATGATAGAAGGGAGGGCAGATTGGGGGAGAGGGTAGTTGGAAGCACATATTCTGAAAAGGTACAGGGTCAAAGTAGAAAACTGAATAACTGCGGGGAGGGATAGGATGGAGGGAAATATAGTCTTTCACAACATAACTGCTATGGAAGCATTTTGCATAACTACACATGTACAGCCTATATTGAATTGCTTATCTTTCCAGTGAGGGTGGGTGAAGAGGGAAGAAGGAAAGGAATCTGGAAATCAAAGTTTTAAAAATAAATGTCAAAAAAAATTACATGTAACTGGGAAATAAAATATACAGGCACTGGGGTATAGAAATCCATTTTGCCCTATTTGAAAGTTGGATGGTTTATGGGGGAGGATATAAGAGAAAGCAGATTGGGGGATGGAGTATTCAGTATGCTTTCTGTCTTGGGGTGGGGGTAGGGAAAGATGGGGAGAAAATTTGTAAGTCAAAATCTTGTGGAAATGAATGTTGAAAACTAAAAATAAATTAAGAAAGAAAAAAAGAAACAAAGAAAGCAAGAGAGAATCTAGATATGCTATTCCATTAATATAAAATAAAGATCAGCAGCCACACTGTGGCTTAGAGTCAGAAATGTTCCTGGGGCACTGAGAGGATCAGGATGGCACAGGCAGGATGTCCCGGAGGCTGGACACGAACCCAAGGCCATCTTCTTAAGCCCAAGTCCGACTCTAGGCTGACTCCACATCCTGCTTCTCTGTCTCCCCGTGTTGGGTATTTCTCCCAGTATCCTGAAGCCTGAGCTGGCTCCATGGAAGCAGCAGAATACTGCTGCACTTGCTGGACCCTAGCTCCCCTCCCGTGAGGCGCTTACTTGATTTGTGGTGTTCACCCCACCATCTTGTGGCCTTGGGGCCTTCCCTGGAGCTTTCGGGTCGCCCTGGTCTCTTCCACCTGCCTGCCATTGAAATTGGGCCTGGGAGGCTGCAAGAGCAGGATCCTAGCCTAGGACATCCCTCGGAGGGAAGACACTTGGTCTGTGGGACCTCAGAGCCTATAACCATGAGTGGGGGTTAGAGGGGAGCAGACGGCAGCTTCCCTAAGGAAGGAATTCCTGGCAACCCATGTTGCTTAACAAGAATGGGCTGCTTCAATGAAGAGTGAAGTCATGATTGGAGGCTGGTTGTACTGAAATGCAAGGTAGGAGGGTATTTGGCCAAAGAATAGCAGGCTGATCTCGGGAGGAAGCATGATGTAGTGAAGAGAGGACAGAGGGGTGGCGAGATGACAGAGGTGGATGGAGGGATGGGGAAGCAGTGAGTACTTACTCAGCCAGGGCCAAATACTGGGTCAGTACTGGAGATACGAATAAAAGCATGCATGGCCCCTGCACCCAGGGAGCTCATGTCCTGACAGAGGGAAGAGGGATGGAGGAGCGGGGAGGGGCCCTACTCCGTGTCAAGATGCCAGGCATGGAGATGGCCTGGGAGTAACGGGAGGCATGGCTGGAGTAGGCCTGACCTGGAAAATGGGCAAGTGAGGTTGGAAAAGACAATGAGGCCCTGGGGCCAAGGTCCAGAGATGAATGACTTAGAACTTCCCAGGCATGGCCTCTGTGGTCAGCAGAAGCAGCTGGACATAGGATGCTGGAGTCAGGGGCCACCCGACTCTAATGTTTCCTAGTCGTGTGAGTTTGGACAAGTCTGGGCAGCCAGCTTCGTTCTGTCAGCTTTCTTATCTAGCTGTCCAATGAAGATGCTTCCTCATCCCCCTTGCTTTTAGCTTCAGCTTTTAGCCCAAACTTTAGCAATGGGCTTCGATGCTTGGACACTAGGATCATGGTGGCATCACATCACCTTGTGTTGCTGCCCCAGGACTGGCACCTGAGGACCCGCTGTGAGGGAGGCAAAGATCCCTTCGACTCTTCACCCACTTCCATGAGTAGACATTTGATGGGAGCCACAGGCCTATTGCCTGCCTGCAGCCCAAAGATGGCGGGAGTGAGGTGACTGACAAGGCTTCTCTATCAGCAATTGGCCAGTGGCTTTGGGATGCACACTCAGCTTCTCTCCTGAATCTTGTTAGGCTGGGTGCTGCTACTTAAGCAAGTCGGGTCAGTCAGTTTGAAGAGACCCTACATTCCCTGGTTGCCCCAGGAGGTGCCTCTAGGGGGAAGGCTGCTGCCCCATGAAACAGATGGTCCCAGCTTTCTGTGCTTAAGTGAGGAGAGTAACCTCTCACATCCTTCTGCTTTGCCTCAGAGGCACTGGGGGAGAAGACCATGGGGAAAGGCCATGTCAATAGGAAGTAAGTGGTGACAAAGTCATCTTGTTCCACTGTTCCTCCCATAGAGAGGCCAGCCATGGGCCTCGGGAATAAGCACGGGGAGCAACAATGGGACCTGGAAGAAACCGTGACAAAAAAAATCAAATTCCCTCATTTTAAGGGAAGGAAATTGAGGTCCAGACACTCATGTGCAGAGTCCTGAGGTTCAGCAGGGATCCATCTGGAAATGACCCTTCGATCTGCTGTCTTGAGTCCCTGGCTTTTCTCATGAGAACCTGGGGCAGCCTAGAACCTTACTTCCTCCACCCCCCCCTCTGGCCAGATCATCCCTTCCATGGCTCAGGAGGCCAGAACAGTAGGAGGGAGAAAGCAGTGGGGCTTCTCCATAGCTTGGACAGGTGACCTGATCCTAACTGCTCAGTCCCAGAATTCTGAAGGCTGCCTTGAAATTCTGTTACCATGGCAACGTGCTCTGCCAAGTCCCGATGCCTGGCTTGGATTTCTCTCCCCCCCCTCCTTGTCCCCCTTTAGTTACTAGAGTCAGTTGACAAGTCTTTTATTGCCCCCTGGAGAAAAGCCAGCCTCTCCTTGGCCTCCCCTGTAGGAAGAACTGGGGCTGCTGCTGATCAGCTGAGAAGCCCAGTTCTGGCTCTGGGGGCCAAGCTGGTCTGGGCATGTGCACTTGTGCCCCTCTGGAAGCATGCTCTGTGACCCTGGACAACGCCCCCATTCTATGAATGAGGAGGAACCTCTGAGAACACGTGGGGCTTCTCCAGCCCCCACCCGCATGCCCGCATGGACCACATACCCAGCATCCTTTCAATCTCTGCTTGGTTTCAGGGGACCCATCTGCTCCTCCCTGCAGAGGAAATGCTTATTATGTGCCCAGTAAGAAGCTGAGCAAGAATGAGGAAGAGCTGTCTCTGACTGATCTGTGTGGGACATCCTTTAAAGGACATTTCTCCCAGGGGGAATAAAGTCAGCCTTGGTGTTATGGATGGAGTATGGCCATGGAGCCCTTCCTGGCTCCTGGCTTCTGGGGTGTCACCATACCTTTAAGGTTCCCCAGGAGGCCTCCATTCCATCCCAAACTATCCCATCTTATCCCATCTTAAACCATGCCAAACTATCCCACCCTACTCCATTTCATTCATTCAATAAGCAAAGGAATGTCAAGCCTTGTGCTAAATCCTGGGAATGGAAATTAAAAGAAGAAAAATTATCCATGCCTTCAAGGAGTTTATAATACAGAGCAGTTTCAAAGGGACTGTTACAGAGCACCAACAAGACCAGGGATCAGGGATGTTCTTTGGGAAAAGGTGGCAAATGAGCTGATCCTTGAAAGGAGCAGTGAGAAGGGAGGACATCCCAGGGCCACAAAGGTTCGGAAGCGAGCTGGCCAAAGGGAAAGGGACATCGGGCATATGAGAGAGAGTCCTGGAGGAGACCTGGAACCACTACGGCTTGGGGAGAGGGGAAGGATGTGTCCACACTGGAAGCTCCTTGAGGGCAGGACTCTTTTCTCCTCCCTGAATGCCCATCTTATATGGAAAGTGCTGGGAGGTCAGATTTCCCGAAATATAAACAAAATGCCTATATCTGATTGTTGAAATAGCTGCTCGAGGACAAAGCAAGGGAGCCAGTACGTGCTGGCCTGGAGCTCCTTCCCCTCCAGGGCCTGCACCAGTTACAGAGCCCCCCTCCCCAAGTACTTGTAGTCCCATCCGAGGCTCTCAGTGTAAACCAGAACGCAGCAGACAAGTGTCATTATGACTATTAACAATCCAGGCTTTCTGGAGCCAGGATTCCAGCTATCCTGGGGCAAGAAAACCCATTGGACCTTTGGGTATGAATGTTCTAACATGTAGGTTTGACTACTATTTCCTTTCTTGGAGTCTCTCTTCTGGGAATGTGTATGTGTGGGTATGCATTGTGTACGTGTGTGTGCACGTGTTTGTGTGTGTGTATGTGTGTTGTGTGTAACTTATCATCATACTTACCTGGCCTTTGGTAGTGAACATGAATGAAAACACCACCTGGGTCCCATCATCAGTCTCTTGACCAAAACTTTCTTTTCTTTAAATCTTCTCTAGATCCCTGAGGGTTTTGAGTGGAGCAAAAGTTTCCAGGCAGGAGTGGGCATGCACACGGGCACACCCCCC
>NW_027185761.1:77312451-77370374 GCF_028583685.1 Petaurus breviceps papuanus
CACACACACTCACCCACACTCACACAAACACACACACACACCCCTTTGGACTTTGCCCCATACCCCTACTCCTTTCCTTGACATCGCCTTCCTCTCTTCCCCTCCCTTTTGCCTGCTGCCGTCTTCCCCCATTGGATCGGAAGCCCCTTGAGGAAAGGGCTCCCAACTTCTCTTCCTCATTGGTATTTTTAATGCTCAGCACAGAACTGGACACATGTGGAGGTACAATCAGCCTTTATTAACTCAGCCTAAAGAAACACTTCAAAAATTATCCTGCTCTGAAGTCTTCCGATTATGCTGAAAGAGAACCTAGGTCAGTTTGCTATTTCTTTGTTCTTCTACCAGCAATTCTGAAACAATGGCCGGTTCCTGAAATCATTCTCCACCCTTCTGGGCAGAAGCCTGAGCAGTTTCTAACCCCCCACCCCCCCACCCCCAGGCCTCCTCTGCTGCTTGGCCTGGGAAGGACTCCTTGGCATCTTTAGGGCAATGACAGGACTAGGGTGCCTTGACTGATCCGTGGGAGAGCAGGGCCCTCCTTCCCAATTCTTTATCCGAATTAGGTTCATGATAAGACTAAGACAGAGAAGATGCTTTGATTACTTCACTTAAGGGAGGCATCTCTTCAAGTTACCTTTGACCAGCTAGAAAGGAGAATCCTTGCAGAGAAGGCTCAAAGGGGATTGGATGGTTTGTAGGGAAATGAGTCTCCAAGGAGGCCCTGAAAGTGAAGTAACTTACTCTGTTTGAGGGAGCAACATATTGATTGGACTTGCCCCGAGCCCTGTGAGAACATTTTATTTCACTGTAGAACTGTGTCTCTTGTCTATAAATTGTCCCTCAGAAATGGTGGGGGAGAAATTCTCAGAGCCCAGAACTGTCTGTCTGTCTTTGGTCCTATTGCTTTCTAAGCAGAAACGCTTTGATTAGAATAATCTAAAATAAGAAAAATGATTTCTTGAAGGCTTGTACCAGAATCACAATACTAATGAGAAACCCTTTCTGGTTCCCCCTGCCTCGGTTGTGCCCACACAAGGCGCCCCAAGTGTCTGCTTTGACAAGAGCGGGGAGATACTTTGCCGCCTCCTGCCCGGGCAGATGAGGCCGCTGCGCGCCTTTCTCCTCATCATCCTCTCTCGGGAGCTGCTGGAACACTCGGCACTTAGGTCTTTACTCTTCTGTCTCGGCTCCTTTGCTTTTAGCTTTGCGCTGCTTTGTCTTTTTTTGCCAAACTGCTTGGTTTCGGTGAGAGCGGAATACAAAGAGGGGCCAGTTGGGTGCCACCATTTGTTATCCTGTCAAGAAAACATTTCCTTAGGACCCTGCCGTGAGGAGTCACCAAGCAAGGCTCATCTCCATCTTCCTGACCCTTTACAGCAGAATATTTAGGAGGGTGTGCATGTGCATTTGCTTGTTTTGTTTTCCCACAATTTCTAGGTGTAGAAGCTGAGAATTTCCCTCCTGGAGCCCTAGGGGAAAGGTTATCTTTTCAGTCAAGTCTTTATTTGATTTTCAGGGAAACCTCCAATGTTTGCCGCCTATAAGAAGCCATCTAGGCATACAGCAGTCGGTGCTCTCCCATGGACAGAGTCCCATGGCTTCTACTGATGGCATGGTTTCCAAGAGAAATCATTCACATGCATCCAGACTTTATTGTATCACAGTGAGTGTGCAAAGTTCCCAGAACATATGAACCAATGCTGATGTCTCTACATCTAGCTCTGAAGATGGCCAGTATTTTACCCTCCTGACATGTATATCTGCCTGCTGGTTGGAAGCTGCCTTCTTAACTGCACTGAAAACCTAGTGTCAACAAAGGGAGGAGGACATCTTAGAGATCGAAGACCAAGCAAACCAGAATGAACATTTCAGAATATGAAGGCACTAGGGAAGCCTTTCTTGGGGGGGGGGGGCAGGGAAGAGGGGGAAGGTAGGGCAGGCTTTGACTGACACTTCAATAGCTCACTTCCAAGGAGGAGGCTGGCACTGAGAAGTCCTCGTGCCTGGATTTAGGCAATGACTGGGGTTGCTGCCTTCTGAGCTGTAGAAACTTCATTCACACACACACACACACACACACACACACACACACAGAGAAAGAGAGACAGAGACAGGGAGCCAATGAGCATCAAAAGAGATATTCTTAGAAATCCTGAAAATAAGTACTATGCTAAGGATCACTCAATGCGCCATATGTTTTCCAGTAATAGCTTAGAATGCAGCAACATTCCACATCCTGCTCTCCTAATTCTAAGGGTAAGGTTGCCACCACTCCCTCCCCTACACACGCGTACACACATACATGCACACAACAAACACATGCACACACATACATACACAAACACATGACTGATAGACTAGAAATAATAGAAAATCAGGAACTTTGACCTTCCCTAAAATGTCTCCAACTTAATGATCCATGTGTAAAATTGGGAGAGCTCCTTCTTGTATGCAGACCCCCTGAAAAGCTATCTAAGTTTTGACCTGCTTCATGGGGAAATGCTGACTCTAAACCATAGGCTGAGCCCCCACTGGTACACTCAATGTCATTACCAAACCAGTTCAGGGTACATCAGTTCAAAAGAGCAGACATAGTCAAGCATCATAACAAAATGAGGAATCGAGTCACAAATGAAGCAAAGAGATCATTCTGCACAGAAGGGGTGACCACAGGCCACCAGATCAGTAGTGGGAGAGGGTATGCATGCAGCAAACACACACGGCCAGGAACATGAATACTGAGCATGCCTGCGGGAATAAGCACAGCCAAGACCACGCATTCCTCCAACAGCACACGTCCTCCAGGGGCATCGTCACAGTCTCATCTGATACTCTCCATTTTCCACTGATCATATTGTCCCTAATCAACACTGCTCAGTGAGTGCAGTTTCTGGACATCATCTCTTCGGGGCCATTGGCTTTCATCTGCTCAGGCACAGTGACTAAGAAACCTGCTCCAGCCAAGGGCCAGATGAAATCTCTTCTAATATTTAGCCTCTGTGTGGATGCCTAGTCAGGGACAGACACATGAAAGCCACAGGAGGGCCCAGGCTAAGAATCAGTTTCCTCTTTGCCTGTGCCTTCTACCAGTTTGAAGGTATCTCTCACAAATATTTGGCTTAGGTTTAGAAAATTCCATGTAACTCTTATTTAACCCTCATTATGAATTGTATGTTCCTTAAAACCAAGTCCATGGATTCTGCAAGGAAAGACAAAACAGAACAATGTCATTAACTTCCAAAAATATTGCAGTTTTGTGTTGTTTGGAACTAAAAAGACCAACTTGTTCCCAAGATCCTCTTTGATTCACATTAAAATGAAGTCGATCCAGAATAGATGCTAGAAAGGGACAAGGTCATTGCCATATCTTCTTCTGGTCCTGATTTTATTATATACACCTCCTAGAAACAAAGGCCTTTACTTTGGCACTGTATTCTGGTCAGGGCAAAAGTGTGTCACTGCTTCATACACCTTTCATCCAAGCACTACCTTTCCTGTTCTCCATGTTTCCTTCAGATCCCAAAGCATAACCCATACTGTTGATGGAATTATCCCCTTGGGCTCCATTGGGCAGGTAAAAGAAGGAATTTCCCATTACTTTTTAGACATTTCAAACTGGATGTCCAGTACAGATCTGAAACTCAATATGTCCAAAATAGAGCTCATTATCTTTCCTTCACACTCTCCCCCTACCTCCTACTTTCCCTTTGACTATATAGGACATAGCCATTCTCCCAGCCCTTCAGACTCACTTCACCTCAGGAGTCCAGAATGACTGGACTCCTCACTATCTCTCACTGTCCAGATCTAATATGAATCCAAGGCCTATTTATTTCACCTTTGTAACATCTCTTAATGATCTTAGCTCTGCAATATCTCTGGCATGTGCCTCCTTCTCTCCTCTGACATTGTCCCTACCCTGGTACAGACCCTCATCACCTCATACTTAGATCATTGCAGTAATTGCTGGGATAGGGTGGGGCTCTGCCTGCCGTGAGTCTCCATCCCCCAATTCCAGTTCATCTTACATTCAGATACTAAACTGGTTTTCCCAAAGTGCAGGCCTGGCCATGTCACCCCCTGCCTCAACAAACTTTTAAGATTCCCTATTGACTTCAGGAGCAAAAAAACAAAAAAAAACCCAAACAAAAACCTATTTAATTTGGCATTCAAATTCCATCAAAATCTAGCTCCCTACGACCTCTCTAGTCTTGCTATACTTTACTCTGTGGCATGTACTATGTGACCTAGTAACACAGGCCTCTTGGCTGTTCCATAAGCAAGACACTCCATTTTGTGGCTCCAGGCATTTTTCTCTGACTATCCATTGGCCCTGAAATAGTCTCCTTCCTCTGCTCTGACTTCGGACATTTCTGGCTTCTTTTTAGTCCCAGCTAAAATCCTGCTTCCTATAGGAAGCTATCCCCAAACCTGCTTAGTTCCAGTGGCATTTCCTTTCTGGGATTTCCTGTGTATCCTGTATGTAACTTTCTTTGTGTGTATTTCTTTGCAAATTGTCTCTCCATTAGATTGTCAGTCCTTCAAGAGCAGAAGCTGCCTTTTGCCTCTTTTTATTACACCAGTGCTTAAAATCATGACTGGCACCTATGCAGTAGGTTCTTAATAAAGATTGGTTGATTGATTGTGACCATCTTGTATACCTCTAGAGGACTTCTTAGTCTCATGTCAGGCACATTTATGATCTCATTGTGCATTCTTGAGTCAGTTACTTCATATCATCTATAAAATTAAGAAGTAGGAACCCAAGATTGACAAAAAATATACACTATGTGCATCAGTCTCGTGACTGTAGTCAGGTGTTCCCAAAGTGGGTGATACCACCCCCTGGAGAGTGCTGGAATAATCCAAGGGGGCACTAGTAACTTTGGGTGCAATTGGGGGGCACTGAAGAAAAGTAAGGGGGAAATGGAAGCATAAGGAAAGAACAGAAAAAAATTTTGAAAAACCATTTGTATGTTTTTCATCTGTTGTGTAACAGAGTTAAAGTCATAGTGATTACATTATTTTCCAAGTAAACACATACAATTCAAGCTATAAACAATCAGTAGTCAAACTCACCAATAGGCCTTGACAAGGAAGTGTTGGCAGGTGAGTGTGTCACACATTGTTGGGAAGTCCATCATGTATCAGCAGGAATATGTGAGTTAATGACTCATTTAATGATATGGTTATATAACACAATATTACATCATCAAAATTTCAATTCAGGAAAAACCTCACAAGCTTACAATAAATTATTAAATTTAAGATATGCCATTTAAAATAATTATGTTTTTTTAAATGATGAAAATTAAAAAAAAAGGTAAAGGATTAAAGATTTCCAGAGGGGTGTTAAGTACTTTTTTAAGAGGCTGAAGAAGTTTGGGAACCTCTGCTCTAGACCAAAATGAACTACATCCTGGGTCCTGAATGAATACACCACTACTAGTAATTATAGAGAATTGGAGTTATTCTAAAAGACTGATTGTAAACAAATGTTCTGGGTTTCATGAGAGGCAATGATAATATTTTGGACACTGAAGGCCAACGACCTCCTCAGAGCCAGCCAAATTAATTCAATTTATTATTTAATGCAAATCTGCTGGTTTGAGAAAAATGAAACATCGATCACCATGATATAGCACGGGCTCCCTGAGAACAAATCATGAGAAATTATTTGTCTTCTCTTCACTTATAGGGATATTAGAATGGAAGACCATGATGAGGGACTTCCATATTGCTCAAAACATCACTAGATGTACATGGTCATGCCCTCCACTAGTGAGATCACAATTCATTCATATCTTATTACTCTGTGCAAATTTTGTTCCTCCACAGAAAATTTACTAACATGCTGGAGCCTTTTACTGGGTCTTTTATATGAAACAATTATTCTGGCTAGACTTGGACTAGCCTGCTGCCTTACAAGGAGGACTAATTTGGTGAAGTCTCTGGCATCTGTAGTTCTTCCAATCTCAGGAAATGATGAAGCTATTGTGATTGTGAAATTGAAGTGTTGAATTTTATATTGTAAAAGCAATTTTTAAGTCTCTTTGGGAGAGGAGAGAAGGGAGAGAGGGAGGAAAGGAGGGGAGAAGAGAGAGAGAGAGCATCAAAAAAAAAGATTTTTATAATATCAGAGATGACCAAGACATAAACTTTGAAGAAGAGAATAAGCAAAATCAAAACTTCGAAGGAAAAAAAAAAGAATAGCTTGTCCATAAGAATAATTATAATGGGGGAGGGGGCAGAGTCAAGATGGCGGAGTAGAAGCAGGACCTCCAAGTGGCTCCAATCAATGTAAAAAGGGGACTCTGAACAAACTCTGGAGCTGCAGAACCCACAAAATGACACAGAGAAACTAACCTCCTGCTGAGGACAGCCTGGCAGGCTGGCAAGAATCGTCCAGTGCAGCGCTCTGGGAGCCTAGCCCAGGCCTGCATGATCCAGAGGTTTTAGACCCAGAGCGGGCCTGACCAGCCACCACTAGCAGCTGTGGCCATCTCCAGAATTATCAACACATAGATGCTAAGGACAAAGTGAGAGGTCAGTGCAGTCTGGACTTTGGAACCAGTAAGTGGGAGTGCAAGGCTTTTGCCCCTGGGGTGAGAAGCCGCTGAGATGCCAGCACAGCCAGCCAGTGCCACATGGCAGCTTCAGCTTCTGGCCTGCAGAGTGTAGGGGGACCAAGCACCAGTCTGAAGGGTAATCACTCTTGCTTTAACCTTCCTGGATCTGGATTGCAGTCTAGGGTGGAGGTCCTGGGGTGTGTGACCAGCTTGCCAGAGCCTGTGCAGGCTTCTGAGAGGGCACACAACTAATACTGCCAGCAGCTGAGAAAACCCCAGCGTTTGGGAAAAAATCTCCCCTGTCTGGTGGCAGAGTCCTACTGGGGCAAAAAGCCCAGGGGTCAAATGACTGAAGGGCAACATGACCAGGCAAAGGAAACAAAGCAGACAGAAGATTCCAACATTAGACTCCTATTTTGGGGACAAAAACAGCAAAGCATGGAACAGGAGAAAGACAGTGAGGTCAGAATTCCTGCACCAAAAGCTTCAAAGGAAAATATGAGCTGGTTACAGGCCATAGAGGACCTTAAGAAGCAGATAAGAGAAGTGGAGGAAAAATTGGGAAGAGAAATGAGAACAGTGCAAGAAAATTATGAAATAAGAGTCAACAGCCTGACTGAGGAAAATAATACCTTAAAAAATAGACTGACTCAAATGGCAAAAGGGGCTCAAAAAGGCAATGAGGAGAAGAATTCCTTAAAAAGACAAATTTGCTAGATGGAAAAAGAATCTCAAAAGCTCACTGAAGAGAATCATTGCTTCAGAATTAGATTGGAGCAAGTGGAAGAATAGTGACTTTATGAGAAATCAAGATGCTGTTAAACAGATCCAAACAAATGAAAGAATAGAAGGCAATGTGAAATATCTCATGGGAAAAAACCACTGACCTGGAAAATAGATCCAGGAGAGATAATTTAAAATTATTGGATTACCTGAAAGCTATGACAAAAGTAAGAACCTAGAAAGCATCCTGCAGGAAGTTCTCAAAGAAAACTGACCTAATGTTTTAGTACCAGAGGGCAAAATAGAGGTTGAAAGAATCCACCAATTACCTCCTGAAAAAGATACCCAAAAGAAAACTCTTAGGAATATTATAGCCAGGTTCCAGAATTCCCAGATTAAGGAGAGAATATTACAAGAAGCCAGGAAGAAACAATTTGAATATTGTGGAAACACAATCAGGATAGCCCAGGATCTGGCAGCTTCTACATTGAGGGATCAAAGGGCTTGGAATGTGATATTCCGGAGGTCAAGGGAGCTGGGACTAAAACCAAAAATCACCTGCCCAGCAAAACTGAGTATCATGTTTCAAGGGAAAACATGGTCATTCAGTGAAATAGAGGACTTTCAAGCATTCTTGCTGAAAAAACCAGAGATGAACAGAAAATTTGACATTCAGATACAAGAAGCAAGAGAAGCATGAGAAGGTAAACAGGGAAAAGAAATCATAAGGAACTTATCAAAGTTGAAATATTAACATTCCTACATGGAAAAACAATAATTGTAACTTATGAAACTTTTCTCAGTAATTGAAGGGATTAGAAATATATGTATATATATGTATGTCTATATATGAGGGTATATGGACATATGAATACATATGTGAATATGTGTATATATGTTTACAGGTATACATAGATAGAGGGCACAGGTCCAATTTAATAGGAAGGGATGATACTTAAAAGGTGAAGTTAAGAGATGAGAGGAATATAATGAGAGGAGATGGGGAGAGACAGATTGGGGTAAACTATCTCATACAGAAGAGGCAAGGGAAAATGGTTACAATGGAGGGGAAGAATAGGAAGGCAAAAGGGAATGGGTCAACCTTATTCCTATTGAATCTGGCTTGAGGAGGGAGGGAAATACACACTAAATAGGGTATCTCACCCTCCAGGAGAGTAGGGGGGGAAAGGGATGAGAGGGGGGATGATGGAAGGGAGGGCAGGTTGGGAGGGAGGGAAGTTGGAAGCACCCACTTTTGAAAAGGGAAGGGATCAAAGTAGAGAACAGAACAAGTGGGAGGTGGGAAAGGAGAGAGGGAAATATAGTCAGTCTTTTACAATATATCTACTATGTTATTGTTTTGCATTAGCCACACATGTACAATCTATACTGAACTGCTTATCTTCCCAGTAAGGGTGGGTGACAAGGAAGGAAGGGAATGAATCTGGAATTGAAAGCTTTAAAATCAAATATTCATATATACATATATATATATATATATATATATACTATTATTAATACCATCTTACATGTAATTGGGAAATAAGATATACAGGCACTGAGGCATAGAGATCCACTGGAAAAGTGGTATGGGAGAAAATATGGGAGAGAGCAGATTGGAGGAGGGGATATCCTGTGGGACTGCTATTCTGGGGTGGTTGGGTAGGGGAAAAAAGGGGAGAAAATTTGTAACTCAAAATCTGGTGGAAACGAATGATGTAAATCTGAAGTTAATAAAGCATTAAAAAAAAGAGAGATTGTCTGTGACTTTGCAGGGAGCGGGTTCAGTGGGATAAGAAACTTGGAAACTGGATTGAAAGTGGTTAAGGAAAGAGAATTTGGAGGTATCTATTATAGATGACCTCCCAAAGGAGTTGTTTAAGTACAAGGATGACAGTGGAGATAGAAGGACCAAGTCAGGGTTGTTTTTGTTTTGTGTTTTTTTTTTTTTTTTGATAGGAGAAACATGGGCACATTTGTAGGCAGTAGGAAATGAACCAGGGAGAAATAAGGGAATACAATTTTTCAAAAATGAACAATTTTGACCACCCTTATAAAGTGATGAAGAACAAAATGAGCATAAGTAGGAAATTACAAATGAAAAACAACACTCTAAATAACAACTTTAGAAGCTGTAAAGACTATGGTTAATACAGTGACCACCCATGTTTCCAGAGGATCGATGCTAAAGTATACTTTTCACTTCCCTACAGCAAGGTGACAGGTTCAGAGTGTGGAATGAGATAGATAGATAGATAGATAGATAGATAGATAGATAGATAGATAGATAGATAGATAGATAGATAGATAGATGGATGGATGGATGGATATAGATATAAATATACACACAAGGGGAAATTTGTTTTGCTTGGTGTGCATATTTATAATAAGGGATTTGTTTTTATTTTCTGATTGATTTAATGGGATGGGGGTGGGAGAGAGAGAAAATGTGAATTAAAGAACAATTAAAAATAGAAAGGTGGGGGTTTCCTACCTCTGGATGGAAAATGTTTTTGGCACTTTCAGATCAGGTCACTGAAGTGTTAATTTTGCTTGGTTGTTTTACTGGGGAAAGGATGGGGAGAAGACAGAGTCAGTGGCAGCTGAGAGACACTTTTTGGGAGGCAGTCTAAGCCTGACAGGGGCTAGAGCTTTCTTCCTTCCCTGGACAACTACATGGCTAATTCTAAGGATACAAGCATATGTATCTGACTTGTGCCAACTCCTGGAAATCATTGAACCACTACTGAATTCCCTCCACTTCCCTCCATCTCTGTCCCTTCTGCAATATTGCTTCAAGCAGTGGGTGGCAGGACTCATTACTAAGTGTTCCTCTACTATTTTAACTGTCAGCTTCTGGTTATTTGTGTTTTTAATGATAGTGTTCTAGTTAAAGATAAGATCATTTCAAATTCACCCTGAGCTGGGGGTTTTGCAACAAAGAGTGTGATAAGGAGGGAGGGAAGACTGTGGAAAATTGTTGACACCAAATTCCAATGACTGAGAAACCTCCCTTTTTGCCTGATGATAAAAAAGAATCACAAATGGGCTTACAGTTTTATACATTTTGTTGATAATCTGAATTTTAAGCATTTTGATTTTTGCAGATAAGAGAAGCCACAGGGAGCCTGTGCCTTTACTCTAGGAGAAAAGAAAAGTAACAGCTATGGAACTCCCAGTCAGCAGCAAGTCTGGAAAAGGAGGCCCTTTGGGTTTACTTCCAACACAACAGAGAGTCTGAAGCTGGATTTCAGTGGGGAGAGACAAGCATGGTCAGAGAATCATTTCCACCCCTTCCTCTCAAAGGTAAAAGGGGCGATTTTTCTCCACCAACTGCCTTTGATAAAGCCATCTTACAGGAAGCAGACCTTTCAGAGAGAACCTGGGCTGCTCATCTCTGGTCATCAATCCATGACTCTTTGGGTCAGGAATTTCCTCCATGGCATCTTTTATCTCACTTTGTGTGTGTAGGTCATTGTGGCCAATGTGATGTGTCTGCCTTGCACCAAAAAGGCCTCTTCCCAAGACCCTATGAGTCATTGACCACTTTCATTCTTGGTAGAATGTGGAACTCAAAATTTCCAATGATGGGTCATTTTATTTTTCATTTTAGTGAGTCCTTTGACAAATCTCTCATGCTGCTTTGTCAATGATTATATGACTCCAAGAACCCAGGATTTTGTCACTGAGAGTACTCCAATTACTGATGAAGATTTTGATCTCTAGAGGGGCTTTGTATTGCACTGTTGGAAATATAATCCCAAGGAGACTAACAATAGAAAGGAAGGTGTCATGCACACCCAGATCAATTGTTTGTATGGAAGCAAAGGATTGCTTCACTCTTGGGTGAAGCTGGTTCAACATGTTGTGCGTACAAGCATAATGAAATAAGACTGTCTCAAGAAGCAATGCCAATGAGATAGGGCTGTATCCCAAAGACATCATACAAATGGGAAAAGGACCCACATGTACAAAACCATTTGTAGCAGCTCTTTTTGTGGTGGTCAAGAACTGGAAATGGAGGGGATGCCCGGCAGTTGAAGGATGGCTGAGAAAGTTGTGGTCTATAATTGTGATGGAACACTATTGTGCTATAAGGAATGATGATCAGGATGCTCTCAGAAAAAACTGGAAATATTTACATGAACTGATAAAAAGTGAAGTGAGCAGAACCAGGAGAACATTTTCCACAGTAACAGCAACATTCTATGGCATTAAACTGTGAATGACTTGGCTATTCTCAGCAATACAGTGACCCAAGACAATCCCAAAAGCCTTATGATAAAAAAATGCTATCTGCCTCCAGAGAAAGAAGTGGTGTCTATCGATGGTTCATAGATGAAAGAATACTACTTTTCAATTTCTTTCTTTCTGAGTTTTCTTCCACAAAATGACTAATATAGAAATGTTTTACATGATTGCACATGTATAACCTATATCAGATTGCTTGCTATCTCAGGGACAGGAAAGGGAGAGAGAGGTAGAATTTGGAACTAAAACTTTTTTTAAAAAAATGTTAAATGTAATATTTACATACGATTGGGGGAAAATAAAAGAAATGATGCATACAATGGAGTTAGGTGAGGAGGTGGAGGAAGAAGAGGTGGAAAGGAGGACTTGAAAGAGGTGAAGCTGGTACAGGAGGAGGAGGTAGAGGAAGGGGAGAGGAGATGGATTTCCAGTGCCAGCATGGCAGAGGGAAGAAGGAACCTTCTGAAGTCCTCCTAAATTCCCCACCAAACAATTAGAAAACCACCTTAGAAGTGATCTAGGAGCAAGGAGAATTCTTACCAACCCAGCAGGAAAGTTGTTTCTCATTGGGGTGGTGTGAGAAGGAGGTCTAAGGACAAAAGAAGCAGCTGGTATCATAGCAGGGGGCCTGCAGCAAGGTTCCAAGGCTGGGGCAATCCACCACCAAGGCCCTACCCTCATGCAAATGAGTAGCCCCCTGGTAAGTAAGAAGTCTGTACAGCACTGCAAGGCCCCATCCTAGCCACCCCACCCCCAGTACAAGCCACCAGCAGGTCCTCGTTCCCATTGCTGACTGCCCTAGGGATGACCAACAGCAAGACCTGAGCCTGGGGCCTACCAGCAGAGAGACCTTGCTATCAATAGCAACCCAGCAGCAGGGAACCAGCCCTGGAGAAGGTCAGCAGCTAAACCTCACACCAAGGGGAGGCCAACACAGAGGCTCCAGCCCTTAGCACAAACCAGAAGGGAAGCCTCCCCTCCAGAGAAAGCAAGCAGCTAAGTCCTGAAGTCCAGTGAAAGTCAGACCCAGAGTCCCAGCACAAAAAGCTTGGGACAGTGCAGGACCAGAACTCAGTTCTCACATAAAAATACCAAGTCACCAAAAAAGACAGAAAAAAATAGGCAAAACAAACAAACAAAAAGAGCTTGACTATAGAAAGTTACTATGGTGACAGAGGATCAATGAATAAAGTTAAAGAGGACAATAGTGTCCAAATAACTACAGATGTATCCTCAAAGAAAAATGTAATTTGATCTCAGGCCCAAAAAGAATTCCTGGAAGAACTTAAAAAGCAAATTAGAGAAGTAGGAAAAAAAAGAGTAATGAAAAAATGAAAAAAAAAAGGTCAATAGCATGGTAAACAATACATTAAAAATTACTGAGGGGGGAGATCTGAGCCAAGATGGTGGGATAAAAGCAAAAACTTGGTGTGAGATCCCGCTCCAATCACTTCCAGTACATGTAAAAAAAATCACTCTAAACAAACTCTAGAACTACAGAAGCTACAAAGGAACAGAGAGAAACAAATTTCCTGCCGAAGGTAGCCTGGAGGCCAACAGGAAAGGTCTATCACAGCACACTGGGAGCTGAGTGCAGTCCCCCGTGAGCTGGGGTTCTGGCCTCAGGCTAGCCCTAACCAGTGGTGGCCAGAGCAGACTTCAGGAGAGTGAATCACTAGCAGTTGTGATGGTTTCCAGACTTCTCAACCCATAAATCCCAAAGACAAAGTAAAAGGTCAGTGTGGAACTTTGTTGGAATGGGGGGGGGGTACAGAAGAGCTCAGTCTGGCTCCTGCCCCTAGGGTGAGAAGTGGTGGTCAGGTGGATGGACCATGTGGCTGCCTATGGAGCTCCTGGCCTGCAGATCACAGGGGGATCAAGAGACCATTGAGAGGGTAAATGCTCTTGTTTTCACCTGCTTGGATCATGTTCTTGGGTAGTGGTCTTGGGGTGTGTGGCCAGTGAACCAGAGTTTGTGGGGGCTGTAGAAAGGACACCCTCCTAATAACACTGGCAGCTGCAAAAACCCCAGCGATGTGGGAAAAGCTCTCTCCACCCTGGAAGCAGAGTTCTACTGTGGCAAAGAGCTCAAAAGTCAAGCAATTGGATGGCAATGTGAGCAAGGAGAGGAAGCACAAACAGACCATAGAATCCTTTTGGGGGACAAAAGGATCAAAGCATGGAATGGGAGGAAGACAGCAAAGTCAGAACTCCTGCATCAAAAGTCTCCAAGAAAAATATGAACTGGTTTGTAATTCAAGAAGGATCTTGAAAATCAAGTAAGAGAAATGGAGGAAAAACTGAGAAAAGAATTGAGAATGATGCAAGAAAATCATGAAAAGCAAGTCAACAGCCCGCTAAAGGAGACCCAAAAATACACTGAAAAAAATAACACCTTAAAAAGTAGAGTAACTCAAAAGGCCAAGAGGCCCAAAAAGCCAGTGAGGAAAAGAATGCCTTAAAAAGCTGAATTTGTCAGATGGAAAAGGAATTTCAAACTCTCACCAAAGAGAAGAACTTCTTCAAAATTAGATCGAAGCAATTGGAAGCTAATGACTTTATGAGAAATCAAGATACTATAAAACAGATCCAAACAAATGAAAAAAAAAATAGAAGGCAGTGTGAGACATCTCACTGGAAAAACCACTGACCTGGAAAATAGATCCAGGAGAGATCATTTAAAAATTATTGGATGACCTGAAAGCCATGACCAAAAAAAAAAAAAAAAGAGAGAGAGAGAGCCTAGACACCATCTTTCAAGAAATTATCAATCAAAATTTTCCTGATATTCTGGAATCAGAGGGCACAATAGAAATGAAAAGGATTCACCCAAATTGCTGGGGTTTTCACAGCTGCCGGAGTATTAGTTGGGTGCCCTCTCTGCAGCCTCCACAGGCTCTGGCACCCAGTCACCCACCTCAGGACCTCCACCCAAGACAATGATCCAGATCCAAGCAGGTTAAAGCAAGAGTGATGACCCTCTGAATGGTCCCTTGGTCGCCCTATGTTCCGCAGGCAGGAGCTCTGGAGGCAGCCTGGTGGGGAAGCAGCTGCCATGACTCTGCCATCTCTTGCCCCAGGGGCAGGGGCCACACCACACCCTTCCTTCCCAACTGACTTTGTACTTGCTCTTTGGCATTTATGGGTTGAGGAGTCTGGAAATCGCCTCAGCTGCTGGCGATTCACTCTCCTGAAGCCTGCTCAGGCAGCCACTGGTTGGTGCCACCCTTAGCCCCAAACCTCATGCCTCACAGGGACTGTGCTCTCCCCCCAGACTGCTACAATGGACCCTTCCTGCTGGCCTGCCAGGCTGCCTTCAGAGGGGGATTTGTTTCTCTCTGTCACCTTGTGGGTTCTGTAGCTTTAAAGTTTGTTTAGAGTCATGTTTTTAGGTACTTGAGGTTGTTGTTGAAGGAGCTCATGGAATTTCCTGCTTCTGTGACACCATCTTGGCTCCACCCCCCCCACCCCCATTTTCAAGTATTCTTGATAAAAAGCATGAGAAGGAAAACAGGGAAAAGAAATAATAAGGAACTTATTAAAGTTTAACTATTTACACTCATACATGGAAAAACAATCATTGTAACTCATAAGGCTTTTCTCACTGTGAGGGTAGCTGAAGAGAATATATATGTTTGTATAGCAGGGTGTATGTGTATATAAATACATATGTGAGTGTGGGCATATGTATGTTCATGTATACATAGAGGGCACAGGATGAGTTGAATATGAAGGGATGATATCTAAAAAATAAAATTAAGAAGTGAGAGAGAGGAATTTGTTGGGAGAAGGAGAAAGGGAGATAAAAATTAGGGTTAATTATCTCATATAAAAGAATCAAGAGAAAACTGTTATAATAGAGGAGAAGAGCAAGAAGGTGAAAGGGAATGGGACAACCTTATTTTCATTGAATTTGGTTTAAGGAGGGAATAACATACACACTCAATTGGGTATCTTACCCTAAAGGAAAATAGGAGGGTAGGGGATAAGAGGGGGGATGATAGAAGGGAGGGACGGTTGGGGAAGAGGGTAGTTAGAAGCAAACATTTTTTTTTGAAAAGGGATAGGATCAAATGAGAAAATGGAATAAGTGGGTGGCAGGATAGGATGGAGGGAAATATAGTTAGTCATTCACAATAAATTACTATGGAAATGATTTGGGTAACTACAGATTTACAAACTATATTGAACTGTTTATCTTCCCAGTGGGTGTGGATGAGGAGGGAGGAAGGAAAAGAATATGGAACATAAATTTTAATAACAAATGTTTAATTTTTTACATGCAACTGGGAAATAAGATATACAGGCACTGGGGTATAGAAATCCATCTTGCCCTACTAGAAAGTTAGGGTGGGTGATGGGGGAAGATATAAGAGAGAGCAGATTGGGGGAAGGGGTATTCAGTATGCTTGCTATTTTTGGGTGGTGGTAAGGGGAAGATGGGGAGAAAAAATTGTAACTCAAAATCTTGTGGAAATGAATGTTGAAAATTAAAAGTAAATAAATAAATAATTTGAGAAAATTACTGAGGAAAATAATTCCCCCAAAATAGAATTGGCCAAATGCAAAAGAAAGTACAAAAATTCACTGGAGAAAATAATTCCTTAAACATTAGAATTGAACAAGTGGAAACTAATGATTCTATGAGACAGCAAGATATGATAAAAACAAAATAAAAAAGTAAAAAAAAATAAATTATGTTAAATTTCTCATTGCAAAAACAACTGATCTAGGAAATAGATCCTGGAGAGATAATATAAGAATTATTAGGCTACCTGAAAGCCATAATTAAGAAAAAAAAAGGCCTGGACAACATTTTTCAAGAAATTAGCAAAGAAAACTGTCCTGATATAGTAGAATCAGAGATCAAAATAATAACTTAAGGAATCCACTAACCACTGCCTGAGATTCCAAAATAAAAACTTCTAGGAACACCATAATTAAATGCCAGAGTTTACTGATCAAGGAGAAAGTAATGCAAGTAGTCAAAAAAAAATAATATAAATATCATGGAGCTATAGTCAGGATTACACAGGATTTGGCAGCTTTCACATTAAAGACTCAGAGATGTATTGGGAGAAGGAGAAAGGGAGAGGCAGAATGGGTAAATTATCTCACATAAAGGAGGGGGAGACGAGGGAGGTGAGAGGGAATGAGTGAGATTCGCTCACTCTCATCAGATGTGGCTTAAGGAAGGAATAGCATACACACTCAATCGGGTGTGTGCATCTATCTTACTCTACAGGAAAGCAGGGGGAAGGGGATAAGAGAGGGTGGTGGGTGATCGAAGGGAGGACACATTGAGGGAGTGGGTAATCAGAAGCAAACACTTTTGAGGAGGGACAGGGTGAAAAGAGAGAAAAGAAAAGATGAGGAGCAGCACAGGATGGGGGAGTATGTTGAGTCTTTTACAACATGACTATTATGGGAGTGTTTTGCATGACTAGACATGGACAAGCTATATGGAACTGCTCGCCTTCTTGATGAGGATGGGTGGGGATGGAAGAAGGGAGAGAATTTGGCACTCAAAGTTTTCATAATGAATGCAAAAAAAGTGTTTACGCATACAACAGGGAAATAAAATATACAGGCAATGGGGTATAGAAATCTATCTTGCCCTACAGGAAAATAGAAGGGAAGGGGAAAAAAGAAAAAGAGATGATAAAAGACAGGGCAGATTGGGGGAAGGGGCACTAGGAATGCATTGGGACTACATCATCTTGGGGTGGGGGGAGTGGAGAGATGGGGAGGAAATTTGGAACTCAAAATCTTGTGGAAGTGAATGCTGAAAACTAAAAATTAATTAATAGAATAAAAGTCATAAAAAAGAGAACCAGAGGGCTTGGAATAAGATATACTTAAAGACAAAGGAATTAGAATTATAACAAAGAATCAACTTCCCAGCAAAATTGAATATAATCTTTCAAGGGAAAAATGGATAATTAATGAAATAGAAGACTTTCAAGCATTTCTAGTTAAAACACCAGAGCTGAATTTAAAAAATGGCCTCCAAAATACAAGACTCCAGGGAAACATAAGGTAATAACAAAAAAGAAAGAAAGAAATGAGAGAGAAAACACAAGAAATTCAACAAGATTAAATTGTTTATATTTCTATATGGCACGATAATATTTGTGACTCAACTTTATTGCTATAAGACCAATTAAAAGGAGACTCTATAGACAGAAAGTATGGATATAAGGTAACTTTGATAGGATGATATCAAAGAATAAACAAAATAAAGGGGTGAGGAAGCCAATTGAACTGGAAGAATAAGGAGGGGAAAATATTAAATGGGACAAATTATCCTACATAAGAGAGGCATGAAAAAGCTATTACAATGGAGGATTTTGATTATATAAAATTAAAATTTTTTTGCACAAACAAAACCAATGCAACCAAAAATATAAGGAAAGCAGAAAACTGGGGAAAATTTTTCACAGGTTTCTCTGATGAAGGCCTCATTTCACAAATATATAGAGAACTTAGTCAAATTTATAAAAGTACAAGTCATTTCCCAATTGATAAATGGTCAAAGGATATGAACAGGTAGTTATCAAAAAAAATCAAAGCTATCTACAGTCACAAAAAACATTGTAAATCACTATTGATCAGAGAAATGTAAATTAAAATAACTCCAAGATACCACCTCAAGCAAATTAGAGTGATTGATATGACAAAAATAGGAAAATATTGGATGTTGGAGGGTATGTGAGAAAAATGGGACACTAATGCACTGGGACACTTGGTGGAGTGGTGAACTGATTCAACCATTCTGGAGAGTAAAAAAACCCTATGTCCAAAGGGTTATAAAACTTTACATACCCTCTGATCCAGCAATACCACTGCTAGGTCTATATCCCAAAAACATAAAAAAAAAAAAGCAGGGGGTGGGGGTGGTGAAGGATCTATTTGTACAAAGGTATTTATAGAAGCTCTTTTTGTGGTGACTAAGAATTGGAGATGAAAGGGATACACAACAACTGGGGAATGGCTCAACAAGCTGTGGTATATGGTTGTAATGGAAGCGCTATTAGAATGACAAGCAGGTGATTTCAGAGAGATGTGGAAAGAACCAAGAGAGCATTGTGCACAGTAAGAGCGACATTGTTTGAGGAAGAATTGTGAAGGACTTAGCCATGCTCAGTAATACAATGATCTAAGACCATGTCAGTGCACAAATGATGAAGCACACTATCTGCCTCAAGAGAAAGCATTGATACTGCCTGAATACAGACTGAAGCGGGGTATTTTTCATTTTCTTTCATTTTTTTTTTCCCTTTTACTTGAGTCTTTTTGTACAAAATGAATAATATGGAAATTTTTTGTCATAATTGCACATGGAAAACCTATATCTGGTTGCTTACCATCTCAGGGAAGGGGAAAAGGTGGTGGGGAGGAAGGGAGGAATAGAATTTGGAACTCAAGACTTTTTAATAAAAATGTTTAAAAATTGGGGGAAAAAGAGGAAGAGAATGTGACAGAGGAGAGAGGAAGGAAAATCAGTTCAGCAAAACTAGCCAAAATATCTACCAAGCATGGGAATACATGTATGTTCCATTTCCATAGTCCCCCACCTTCATAAAGAAGGAAAGGAGGTACATCTCTCAGGCCTTCTTCAGGTGCAAATGTCAACACTAGAATTCCATGGCCTTTGAGTTTTGGCTCTTTTTTATTTAAATTATAATCATTTTTTTCTGCTTATGCTTATTTTAATTCCCATCAGTTCATACAAATCTTTCCACGTGCCTCTGACTAGATTTAAAGGATTAAATCTGGTAGAGCGCTTAAAGAACTACAGACAAAAGCTCACAATATCAATGGGAGGTGGCAACAAAAAATATCCCAAAGAAAAATAAGAGCAAGTAAGTAAAATAGCTGAGGAAAGAAGGAAAGGGAAAGGGGAAGGGGAAGGGGACAGATATACCCAACTGAATGAAGAATGCCAGAGAACAGCAAAGAGAAATAAAAAGGTTTTCTTAAATGAGCAATGCAAAGAAAAAGAAGGAAACAATAGCATGAAAAAGGTGAGAGATCTCTTCAACAAAGTTAGAAGTATCAAGAAAATGTTTCATGCAGAACTGGGTATGATAAAAGACAAAAATTGTAGGGACTTAACGGAAGTAGAAGAGAGTAAGAAGATGTGACAAGAAGACACAGAGGACTATATAAGATCTTCACACCTGAGCCACAATGGTGTGGCTACTGAATGAAGCCAAAGGGGCCTTAGGAAGCATTGCTAACAATAAGGCTGCAGAGTGATGGAATTCCTGCTGAGCTATTTAAGATCCTAAAAGATGTTGCTATTAAAGTGCTGCACTCAATATACCAGCAAATTTGGAAACTCAGTATTGGTCTCTGGAGTGGAAAATTCAGTTTATATCCCAATCCTAAAGAAAGGCAATGCCAAAGAATGTATGAGTCACCAAAAATTGTGATCATTTCACACATGATTCTGCAAGCTTAGCTTCGGCAACATGTCAACTGCCAGAAGAACAGGCTGGTTTTCAAAGAGGCGGAGTAACTAGAGACCAAATTTCCAACTTTCACTCGATAATGGAGAAAGCAAGGGAGCTCTAGGAAAAAACATCTTCTTCTGTTTCATTGACTACACTAAGGTCTTTGACTCTGCAGCTCACAACAAAATGTGACAAGTCTTCAAAGAGAGGGAAGGACTAGATCATCTTACTTGTCTTCTGAGGAACTGTATACAGGTCAAGAAGCAACAGTTAGGATCAAATATGGAATAGATGACTGGTTTAAAATTGGAAAAAGAGTACAACAAGACTGTATATTGTGGACTTATTTATTTAACTTATATCAAGAGTATATTATGCAAAATGACAGGCTGGGTGAATCAAAAGTTGGAATTAAAATTCTTGGGAGAAAACAACATTTTCAGATATGAAGATGACACTCCTCTGAAGGCAGAAAGTGAACAGGAATTAGGAAACTTCTTGATGAGGGTGAAAGAGGAAAGTCTAAAAGTTGACTTGAAACTCAACATTACAAAAATGAAGATCTTGGCATCTTGTCCCATCATTTCCTGGCAAATAGCAGGAGAAAAACTGGAAGCAGATTTTATATTTTTGGTCTCAAAGATCACTGCAGATGGCAACCGCAGCCATGAAATTAAAAGATGTTTGATCCTTGGAAGGAAAGCTATCACAAATCTGGGCATCATACTACAAAGAAGAGAAATCACCTTGCTAGCAAAGGTCTATATAGGCAAAACTGTTTTTTTTTCTTTTTTTGCGGGGGTGGGGGAGGGCAGGGCAATTGGAGTTAAGTGACTTGTCACATGGCTAGTAAGTGTTATGGATCTCAGGCTGGATTTGAACTCAGGTCCTGCTGACTCAAGGGCCACTGCTCTATTCGCTGCCCCACCTAGCTGCCCCAAAGCTCTGATTTTTCCAGTAGTAATGTATGGCTGTGAGAGTTGGCCTACAAGAAACAGAGTGTCCCAGAATTGACACTTTCCAATTGTGGTGCTGGAGAAGACTTTTAAAAGTCCCTTGGACACCAAGGTGGCCAAATAAATTAATACTTAAAAAAATTAATTCAGACTCTTCACTGGAAGGCCAACTATTGAAGTTGAAGCTTAATTTGGCCACATAATGAGAAGACAAGGTTCATTGGAAAAGACCTTGATGTTGGGAGAGACGGAAAGCCAAAGGGAATGGGGATGGCAGAGGATGAGATGGAGAGAGTGTCATGGAAACGATGAACATAGCTTGAACAGGCTTTTGGAGATAGTGGAGGATAGAGGGGCCTGTTGTGCTGTGGGGTGACAATGATCAAATGACTGAAAAACAACAAAACTGTGCTGAAAAGTTCTGGGGAAACGAAGAAAGGCAAAAACATGGTTCCTGCCCTCAAGTAGTTCACATTCAAATGGGAGCCAGGGAAGGCAACATGAACATACACGATACATTCAGAATAGATGACAATAATGGGATAGTTCATAGGAGAGGACTGATCAGTGATCTGTGGGTGCTGGAAGCTCCCAATTCTAAGATTATCCTCAGCCTCTTGTAGTCAATGGCAAATGGCAGACATGGTCAATGCATTCTCATGTGGCACTAAGCTCAGAGGTAAAGAATAAACCTTGGATGGATTGTTCAGTGTCTAGATCCAGCTTTCTGGCAGGAGATCTCATAGCACCTCAGAATCAAAGACCTTGAGTGGGAAGGAATCTTAGTGACCATCAAGTCGAACGCCCTCACTTCATAGATGAGGAAACTGAAGTCCCGGGAAGTCCGAGGATCACATAGCTCCTAAGCTACTAAAATAGTCTTCCCGATTCAGATAACAATGGCCTAACTATCCCACGGTGCATCTCATTACTTAAATCACTAAGATTTTGTTGTGAATTATTTTATCGGTTTCCTCCTGCTCAAAGGAAAGTGGAACTTCCAGGAACACTCGTGTGTGTATATGTGTGTGTGAGTGTGAGTGTATGTGTGAGTGAATGTATGAGTGTGTGTCTGTGTGTGAGTGTGTGTGTGTCTGTGTGTGGTGTGTGCATGTGTCTGAGTGTGTGTGTCGGTGTATGTGAGTGTGTGAGTCAGTGTGAGTGTGTGTCTGTGTGCATCTGTGTTTGTACACTGAAAGGTAAGAAACAGCCTGCAAAGATCTGGGATGGTGACTGTGGGGGTAAACCCCACACAAGCCTATCTGCTCTCCACAGCTCGGAAATATTGAGGAGTCTAGCAGACAGTTACCTGACATCAGCTGGCAGAATGGTTTGGCCTGAATTGCCATTATTTTCCTTTGCAGTGGAGGGAGGGGACACTCATTAGTGGCTGAGATTTTTGAATGTCATTAGGATGCATTTAGCTTTTGTTAAAAACAAAGTCGAGCAGAGCCTCAAACATCCTTAAGCAGGCTCTGGGCTTTTGTCTCAGACACAGAGCATGGAAAAGTGCCAAATGCTTATGAAGGCCTCAGCACGCCCCCTTTTCCCCCTGGATCCTGCATTCTTGTTTTTGTCTTAAGACATCCTCTAAAAATACTCAACAGAAATTCTGTGAAGGGTGAAGAAAGAAGAAGATGTGTTTTGTCTTAGGGAATGCTGGACAACTTGGACGCCAAAGGTAGAAGGAAATGGGGTCAATGCAGAGACATTCAAGGGAAGTGGGATGAAGATGATTTAACCTAAGGCCAAGGGGGCTGAGAGATGTGTAGTTACATTACATGAAGAGATAATGGAGGAGAGTGTAAAGGCAGACTGGGGACTGGGGACATGAGCCAGCAGGCTGGGTTAGATGAGGTAGAATTCCCTGACACCGGGGCCTCTCCAGCTTGGGACAGTCAGGAAGCCTGTCTGTTATAGAAGATACTTTTTGCTACACGTGGCTTCCAGGCTGACCTCATACAGGCTGTTCTGGAGGCAATCAGAAGGTCCATTCCCAAACTCATGATCCCACAGACCTCCAAAGGCTTCCATCTGCTGTACTTGGTTCATATGTGATTGTGGACATACATGTGCACATGCATTTCCATAGATACCTATGTGCACGTGTCTACTCATGCATTTGTGGTTTAAATACATAGAACTAAGAATCATTTTCTAACATACAACCAGGCTCCAAAGGTCTCCATAAGCATGCCGTGGCCTGGTCAGAGGCGTGCCTATGGGTGTGCCCTTCTGTTCACATGCCTCGCCACAGACATTCCCTGGGGCTGTTTTCCACATGTTCTCCATATATGTTACCTTGGGTCTCTTCCTGTCACCGGTGGTAAAGTCTCAGCCACTGGCCCATTGGTGCAGAGGGAGGGGCAGCTTTGTCATCTGACATACTGTGATCTTTAGCATGATTCCTTTGCTCAGACCTCACATGTAATTTCTGATTGACTTAATAAAGTGGAGCTTCTTGGTAGGACCTCAGGAGATGGCTTTGGGCTGGCGCTGCCCCACAGAATGCTTGGGGCCTGGGGCAGACTGTTGGGGAGACATGCCTGGGGGCAAGGCCTGAGGGCTGAGATCTCCTTGCCCCTCAAGTCACTTTCCCTACATCTCTAAGCCCGAGTACTCTCCCACAGCTCATCACTACTCACTAGAATCATCTCCTTTTGGAACCACAGCTGTAAAGAGACCTCAGAATCCTAGTCCAAGCACCCCATTTTACAGATGAAGACTGAGGGTTTACTCCTCTCTGAGATGAGGCTGACAGAAAACTTATACCCAGATGTCCCCCATGATCTGTGCAGTGTTAGAGAAACCCAACTCAATGTAAGAAGAAAACACAGGCAGCACAGTATCTCCTAGTTCTCAGCAAGCTTTGGGGCTGACTTCCTAGACATCCAGCCTGAAGTCCTTATGATGGGGTGCTTGGGATTTATGTCTGTAATATCAGTTTGTAAAATCAATTTGTAAAACCAGTCTGTAAAATCACATTTCCCCCTCCTCAACCGCAGAGCATTAACTCTTCCCAGCAACAACTCATGAATTGTTTATCTCAGCTTGGAACAATAACAAGCTATACCTGTGAATCCTTCACAAAAGTATCTATAAACATTCCAGCTTAGGCAACTATTATCTCGCCCTTGTGTGGTGTCCCACTCCCCCCAAGAATCCTTCGGTACCCTATCTCTAGGTTGACTCCTTGGCTGCCTCAATGAATCCTTCAGGACCCTATCTCTGGGTAAACTCCTTAAGAGCCTTGGTTCCCAGACATCAATCTTGTCAAACATGACTCAGATTGGTGGCAGACTGGGCACTTCTCTGTCAGTCCTTGGCCGCTCGCTGACTTAGTGACATTTCAAGCCTAAAACCGCACCTCCAGGTAGCCCCCCCCCCTTGGGCTATTTCCTAGTGAATTATGGGCAATACGCCTGTGCAAGTGACATTAAAAGTGCATGTCCTCCCGAATCCCACCTTCTTCTCACCTGGTCAGCATAATTGACATCCAATGAATAGCTTAACTCCTTGAAAGCTATGCCTGTGTCTTCTTTAAGCTTGCAGGTACCCTAAGGACCCTTGCCCGCTGTAAAGCATACAATAAACTTTTACACTCCTGACTCCAAGTTGGCTTGGGCTGAATTCTTTCCAGACTGAATTGCAGGTTTTCTGGTCTTAGATAAAGATCCGAGTTCCTGCAGAACCTATAGCCATCCCTCAACACTTACTGCCCAGGCATGTGGGCCATTGTCCACTGTGATCTTTGGCCTGTACTGATGACTTCACTTATACATAGACTATTATCATGGAAATACCCTTGGCCCTTGAAGGTCAATAGCTCACTTTGAATCTCCAGTCCTCTTGTCCAGAGTCCTGGAGCTCTCATGTGTAAGAAGCAGGACTGGAATCCAGGACTCCCTGAGCTGGCTTCTTACCTCTCCCTCTCCTCTAGGCCATGCTGCTCTTCAGCTGATTCTCCTAGCCAGTTACTGCACAAGGCTTCCCCTTCATCACAGCCTGGGCAGTGTACTTGGGGAGAGGTCAGTGCCACAGGCCCCATTGGTCACCCCTCTTACAAGTCATATGCAGGAGCAGGATCAAGCCTCCTGCCCCATGGGACTAGGGACCCAGAACCCACTTCTTAGAGCATTTTTCCTTGGCCAGGAATTCTGGTGAAACAGCAACATGCAAGTATTCATTTCATTTGTTGGCTTTCATTGTAGATGCCAGGATGACAACCCTTTCTGCGAATTCTCACTAGATGTGATGGTGGATCTGTTGAATATGGGGAGTGGGGGTTGCTCTCCCCCCAGCCGGGCTTCTGCAAAGGTCAGCCTTCCAATGCACGCCACTACAAAAGGCAGAACGAGCCTGGCATTCAGATGTCCCTGGCTCCTCTGAGAACAGCTGCAATGAGGACATGAAAGACTGCAGAAATCTATTATTTCAGGTACAAAGACAGTGGGATATGGTGCAGCTCCTCAGAGTTCACAGGGCCAATAGGCACTGCAAAGGGTCATGGCCAGGGGTGGTTTTCCTTATTTATACTGAAGGAGTTAAAATGACTATATGTGCATATATATGCACATATATGTATATGAGCACACACGTAGTCTCTGAAATGTATGTCGTTATATGTGTGTGTCTGTGTGTGTGTGTCTGTGCATGTGTGTGTGTGTGTGTGTGTGTGTGTTTAGTTCCAAAAACTAGCACAGCTTGTGTGCACTGATGCCCCTTGGGTCTCTAATTCCTTGGAAACCCCTCACTCCTGAACTAAGGCAGTCACTAGGAAAGGAGTTCAGGGAGTAAGTGGACATCCCCTTTGGTTGGCCACAGCCAAGAGGTCATCCCTGTGAGCTTGTGGCCAATGGCACACACTGGCCAGGCATTGTTTCCTGGGAGAAGAAGAAACAGAAGGCCTAGGACTTGAGTGTGGAGCCTGTTTTGCCTTGCCCTGGTAAGTAGCCAATCCATCCAGGCCAGGTGGACTCCCAGGAGCTTAGGATCTATGGGTCACCAATCCAGTATCCACATAATCTCCTGAGATCCTTCTATATTCCCAGCCCAGACTTCTTTGAGGTGTGAAATACAGTCCAAGCAGCAGTGGAAGCAGCCCCCTTCCACACCTGTCCTTTGCCTGGCCCATAGTAGGTGCTTAATAAATCTTATTGACTGGCACATTCAAGGAAGGAGGGAGAGCCTGGACTCTGCCTCCAGAGACTGGCAATGACAGTGTCCTTGGGGAAATAGGGCAAACACCTATGGCCCACAAGCTGCAGGGTGTGCCAAAGCTGCCAGAGTGGCCAGGGTACCAAGAGTCAGAATCCCCTGGCCCAGTCCCACTGAACAGCTGAGGGGCTGGGACAATATCACAGAACTCTCAAGGCCTCAGCTTCCTCACCAGCCTGGGTTAGTTCAGCTCCAAGGTCTCTTTCCTTCTTGGAAGTTCAGGATTTTCCAGGGCAACATCGGGAAGTCACACCGCGCAATGGGAGCTGAGAGCAGAGGGAGATGGGACTGAGTGGCCTGGAGATGCCTACAGTGGAGGAGAGTAGACTCAGGGCAGGCAGGAGTGCTGTGTGGAATGGAAGGGCTTGGGTGGGAACGGATCTTCATTTTCTGCTTGGGCAGTATTAATATGGAGGTGTTGCACAAAAGCAAATTTAGCCTTGTTCAAAAGGAGGATCTAATCCATCAATCCTTATCCATTTGCTAAGAATCTGGTTTGTGCCAGGCAGAGGCAAAGTCTCCCCAAAGTGGAATTTTCTGCTAGCTTAGCTAGCTGCCTTGGTAGCTAACACATTGCTATCACCCAACAATCTCTCAGCAAAGACCAGGGATCACTTCTCTGGGAGGATGCTTTGTTTGGGAGGGACTTGTTGAGGTGGTCTTCTGAGGGCCCAGCCATTTCTGAGACTTCTGAGGGTCTGGGTGAGGCAGATTTGGGTTCCATTTTTGGGTATGGGGAGTCTTCCCAATGTCACAAGTGGAATGGGTTGCTTGGGGGGTGGCACTGGTTCTTCATCACTGGAGGTTTTCAAACAGAGTCGACAGGATGATCTTTTGGAATCGTTACAAGGGGAATTTGTATTGGATTAGGTGGCCTCTGAGATTCTGGAGAGTAAGCTGAGCCAGTGCAAGCAAAGCTCCACCTCAGGAAGTAGGTGGGACTTGACCTTGACCTTGAGGGCCAGGAGAGGAGGGGAGGTGAGAAGAAATAGGACTGATGGAATGAAGAGTAGCATGACTGTGCCACATAGAGGAGACAGGTACTCAGTGTTCTCACTCACTTAGCTAACTAGCCCCCAACCAAAATCCTATTGAACAATGTTTTATAATTCACATACAGTGGCAGTGTGTACGAATCTAGCCAATGCACACTTTCCATCCCACAAAATAAAATGGGTACTCTCTGTCTATCCATCTATCTTCATTAACTCTTTATTCAGGGATCCCCAAAGGCTCAGTGTACTTTTCTACTATTAAGGAAGTTTATCTTAGATACTCAACCCTTATCAGAAAAATCTGATTAAAATGTTTTCTCCCCTTTTGACCATTTCCCTTTTTACCCCGCGTACATTAATTTTGTCTCCACAGAAGTTTTCCAGTTTCTTGTAATCAAAGTTATCTCTTTTTAAAAAAAATTTGTAATTGTAATGAATGCACCTCCTACCCAGAGCCATGCCGAGTATGGGATGTGGTTCTCTTCTGTTTTGTTTCTTGTTTTTTAATAGTATGGTCTTTAATGTTAAGGTCATGTATTGATTTAGAGGAAAGTTAAGTGGCACTTTGGAAATAGCTGGACCTAGAGTCAGGAAGACTCATCCTCCTGAGTTCTAATCTGGCCACTTACAAGTTGTGTGACCCTGGGCAAGTCACTTCACCCTGTTTGACTCAATTCCTCAGCTGTAAAATGAGCAGGAGAAGGAAAGAGCAGACCATTCCAGAATCTCTGCCGAGAAAACTCTAACTGGAGTCACGGAGAGTCCGACGGAAATGAAAGGACTGAACAACGAGAATTGACTTAGACTATGGTGGGAGGTGCTGGGCCGAACTGCTTTCCAGTTCTCCCTCCAGTTCTTAGCCAGCACGGGCTTCTTTCCGAAGCACATTGTCTGTTCCCCTTTACGGAGCGCTGGGTTATTGATCCCCCTGTTTCCCCTGCTCCCCTTGGTGTGTACTTTTCAGCCACCGCCAGACACTTTTGATGCTGCTGCTTCATAGTGGAGATAAGGCCTGGCCTGCTGCTGCTGACCCTTCTCCCTGGGCCCGGCTCCACCGTGTGCCCTGGCATCAGCAGCCTGGGCCCGGCTCCACCACCAGCACACGAGCCTCAATGTGTACAGACAGAGGGAGCAGAACCGCCTTTCTGAGGAACAATCCAATCTTTCTGCTCGATCCTTAATTCCCCTTTTAATGATTAATTTATCCAAACCGGAATGTAAACTCATTTAGAAAGTTTTCTGAAAATTAAACCCAGAACTCATCAGGGTGATTGTATTCCCATCGTCTATTTAGGAATCAGTCTTCCCCAGCAGTATTGTGTTAGGATAATGAGACTATGCATATGCAGATTGCTCAAATCAAAAATTATGTTCCTGGACACATTAACCAGGAAATATTAGACATAATGATAATTTGGCACAAGAACCATCTTCATTTATATCCAGACAAATCATGCAAAAATGTAATAATCAAAGCCTGTTGTGCCTATTATCTCTTTAAAAGGGGTGATCTAAGATGGACTGAGGTACAGTAAATGTTGAGTTTATTTCATTTTACTTCCTGAAAGGGAGATGCCAAGTTCCATAGGAGCCTGGGAATGACAAAGCAAGATCTCCAAATTCCTCCCCTTCCTTGAAGCCCAATGGCCAATCTCCTCGGGCTCTGCTTGGCTCCTGTGGCCCTTACCTATGCTCCAGGGCTTCGATCTGGACCACAGATACCTCAGGGCAATGGCGTGCCCTCTTCAGTGCCCCTCTCTCTCTTCCCCCCAACTTGTCTTTGACCACTCCCTGGGAGCTTTGGGAGTGCTGGCCGATGTTCTTGTCCTCAGTCACTGATCTCAGCTTCCAGGAAGCATTTGCTTCTCAGGTGCCCTTGTTGGCAGCCTGGCAGTGAGCAGGCAATGCCCTCACCTCGTCCCAAAGATGGTCCTAGCCCTTTTCTTCAAGAGCTTAAAGTTCAGGATTAGGAGGATTCTGGTTCCCTCAGACCCATCAGAATTTGATCCAATAAAATACTCTCACTCTGTGTGTGTCTGTGTATGCATAGGCAATACAAATATATGCATACATAATAATACTATGCATGTATATGTATGCAAATATGAGAGATTAGATAGACAGATGGGTGGATAGATGGATGGATGGATAGTCTACTTATATTGAAAAGGGACAGAGAAGAAAAACTCTTGAGGGCCTGGGGCAAGAATAATCTGGATTAATGAACCATTTGATCCTTCACTAACCTAGGACCATGTAATAATCTGTCTTATTCACATGGAACCTTCTAGCCTAAAATGCCCTTTCATATATACTAACCCATCTGAACCTGAAAACAACCTTTTTAGGAGGCAGGGCAATCCCAAGCAACTCCACTTTTACATAAGTGGAAACTGAGGCCAAGGAATTTCAAACAACTAAGACTGAAAGACAACTTCAGAAGGCTCTAAGAAAGAGGATGGGTGGGAAGAGGAGGGGCATTGGGGCTAAGAACATTGTACATTAAGAAGATATACTCACATATGAAAACCATGAGATGAGGGGCATAAACATGGTAGACATTTGGGTAGAGATAAAGGTGGGGAAAACCAGGGTGATTTTACTATTAGTGTGTACAACAGACCACCTGGACAGAAAGGAGAAATAGATGAAGAGTTCAGGAAACATCAAAAGCCTAGCTCTTCATTAGACAGCTACCAGCTGGGTTTCTCTCTCTCTCTCTCTCTCTCTCTCTCTCTCTCTCTCTCTCTCTCTCTCTCTCTCTCTCTCTCTCTCTCTCTCTGACTCTCTTTGTCTCTCTCTGTCTCTGTCTCTCTGTCTCTGTCCTTCCCTTTCTCCTTTTCTATCTATTCCTTCCCCCATCCCCACCTCTCCCTGGCAAAGGCAGAATAGCAGATAATTCACTGCATTATTATATTGCTAATTTAATTCTTCAATAGGTAGAGGAATTCAGACAGAATCCATTCCTGAAATGATTCCCATCAACATGAAAGAGGAAGATCCTAAGATTCAGGGAAAGTGGCCACTCCATCCTTGAGCTTGTGAAAAGAAAGTGGAAAGCCAGTGAGATCGCAGCGCCAACCTTGCTTTGGAAGAAAAGATCCCAAAGGTTTTAATCAGTCAGTGTACATTTATGAAGCGCCTACTGTGTATCTGACACTTGCTGAGTGCCAAAGATATAAATAAGGGCAAAAGACAGGCCTTGTTTCCCAAAAGGACCCAGAATCCCCAAGCAAATACCTCTGTAAGAGATGCTGGCCCAGGACGAAGGGGGAGCTCTCAAAGAGGACATTCTCAAGACCAAGGGAAGCAGCTCCAGCTACCAGAGGTCTCCTGTCCCGGCTCTCAGGAGGCCATGTTGGCTTTTTTTCATTTGAATCTCTAGTCCTGGGTGGGGAAGCTTCATGTGGCCCTCTAGGTCTTCAAGTGCAGTCTTTTGACTGAATCCAAACTTCACCGAACGTTGGACCTCGTGGGCTACGTGTGACCTTTCGCTATCACTCTGACTCTCTTACAGACCCGTCACCCTTATGTCTTGTAGAAGACACACCTCACCCACAGATTCAGTCTCCCAAAGAAAATGCATACACAATTCCCTCACATCCTCTTCATTCTCTTGTGGGCCCAGAGCACTTGGTCAGCTTCCTTCCTAAGATGGTGTAGCGGCCACCACACTGGCCTCCCCAGGATGTCTGCCAGCGCAGGCTCTTAGATTTGCTTTACTAGGAAAGAGAGTTGTTCAAAGGGTCATCTTTTTTAATTACATTCATTAGTTCATGGAAAAAGTCAGCACCCTGAACTTCAGGGAAAATACAAACAGAAAAGCCAAGCAGAGAAATAAAGACCAACAGACAGAGCTCTGACTGCCTGAATCGAAGCCATATTGCTGCCATACACTTTACATACATTGTTGGATTCAGGGAGCTTTTACATCTGAGCAGACGGGGAGCCCTGAACATCCCTCAAAATCTCCACCAGGGAATCACAAGACCTTCTCATAAACCAGCCCCCAAAGCAAAACACCAGCTCAGAGTGTTTATACACTTCACAACCCTCCTGACCCAGGGCCTAATGAGAAATTAGCAAAAGGTGTGAAAGCCTTCCCACAGCAAGCCTCCCCTAAGCAAGCTTCCCTTAATAGGCTCCGTGTGAGGCCTACTGGTGGGTGGGAAAGATCTTATATCCCATTCACATTACTGAGGGTGTCCTTAGATCTCACCTCAGTATCTAACGAAACTGGACCTGAGCAGGGTGGGGAAAACTTTTCTGGAGCTGCTTCTATGAAGAGATCCTGAGATTGCATTCACTCGAGTGGCTGCCACATTACACCATTCTATGCCAGAGTCATGGTAGTCTACTGTGACCCCCAGATTGCTCTGAGACAAACTTCTCTAGCCCCATCTGCTGCAACCTGTACTTGGGCAGTTGATTGTCTGAACCTTTGTTGGACTCCCATTGCCCTTTGTGACATTTCTTTTTCCAGGACATCTTTAGACATCCATTGTGTTAACTTCCCCACACATACCCGAATGGGATGATCTTATCATCTAGGCCTTCATCCAGATTCTGGAGGCATCCCTCTAGAAACCTCCCTCAAAGCTGACTGCTCTTCAGGTCTGCTCTGCTGCCCAGTTCTAAATCCCCCAGCACACACTCAGAGCAGCATTTCCTGGGAGCCTTCTAAAGTGTCTAGATCTGTGTCAGAAACTGTCATGGTGACAGTAATTAGAGCATGTAGTCCCTTCCTGTGATCTAGAGTGAGTGTCCACACTCAGTGAACCACAGCTCCCTTCACTTTCCATACACAGCCAAGATGCTGCTCAAAGACAGATCACAACACCAACTGCCCATCCAACTGGTGGGCTCAAATGTTATTACTGAATTTGGCTAATTCTATTATCACTCTCTCACCTCCCTGAATCTTCCATTCCCTTGCATTTAGGGGAAAAATGAACTTAATCTTATGTTAGAGAAAGCCATGAGGTCATGGCAGCCTGCCCACAAAACATGCCTTGCTAGTACCTGCCCCAAACTCATTGGCCCCAGAAGACCAGCAGTGGAGGGGAAGAAAATGGGGCCATCAATCCCCAAATAGAGAAGGTGCTTGTAAGACAAGGAGGGTGGAGCCCAGCAGTACCCACAACGGCATTCCCAGAGAATTAATGGTGCTCTGGCTTTTTAGCATCTGTAACAAGTTCTGATTTATCTAATCTCTGCTGCACTCAACCCATAATGGAATTGGTTTTTAAAGGACAGAGACTGCTCCAAATAATAAAATGCTATTTGTATATGCAAAAGAGTTCAATTATTTAGTGCAATTAAACTAATATCTCAGGAATCATTTGAAATAACATCTTTGTAAAGAAAGATCTTCAAGTGGATTTTTTAATTAAGCATTTGCACAATAGTTGTGTCCAGAATGAAAAAAAAAACCATCTCCAAATGAACCCACCCAAGGAATCTGTCCCTCACACTTAGTGCTCACTGTCCAGCCATTCCCCAGCCTCCACCCCAGCTCTCCTCTGGGCACATCTCTCAGGGTTGCATAATAGGGGGTGTGGGGGATGGTTCTTACTGTGAGCAGCTTGGCTCTGGCATTCTGTTCACAGCAGTGGGAAGGAAGGGGGTCAGCATATCCCCCTCTCTCTCTTCATCTGTTTGATTCCTGGGCCATATCTGGGATGCTCTGGTATGCTCATCCACCCCTTCTACCTAGTATAACAACATGATGGCACCCTCTGGGTTCTAAGAATAACAGCAAAGTTCTGGCCTTGGCCTTGGCCTTTTTCATTAGTCTCCATGAGGCTTTACCTGTAACCTTCACAGAACCTCTGGTGATATAAGGAAGGAGGGCAGAGTTGTGCATGCCCTGGTTACAAGCTGTGATGTAGGTGCTCTTGGGTGCTTGGCCTAGGACTGGATGGATTCTGGAATCAAATTCTGCTTTCCTTAGCCCACCAGGGACTTTGTCATCCTTCTGTCTGTCCTCCCCAGACCAGATCTCAGAAGGTTTTATGGAGAGGGCCCAACCAAAGGGTCAGTCCTTGACCTACCTCCTGGCCCCCAGGAACAAGCAGTGGGGCTTGTTCCAGTTTGGAAAGTCTCCTGTGGAAACATCCCAAAGAAACCCAATATATCCCACCAGACCACCTTGAACAGACCATCTTGCAGCCTTCTCCTAATGCTCCTGACGTGGTAGTGGACAGGCCGGGATCCATGGCACTCAGAAGAGCAAAAGGAGTGAGAAAAGAGGGTTTCCATGCTCATGGCCTCCTTGCTCTGCTACACTTCAGCAAGTAATCTTCAAAAGACCAAAGAGTGCAAAGAGGCATCGCGTGGATCCAGTCCCTGAACAAATTGTCCAATGAACCATACTATTCTACTGGAAAATTCAGAGAGTCTACTGAGGGTACTCAGCTGGAGGAAAAGTGTGGCCAAAGTAGACCTTGGACAGAAGAGCCTCAGGAGCTGACTTGAGATATACCAGTTACTGGGTCATTTCCTACTCTGATTCAATTCAGTTCCATCCAGCATATATTCACTAAGCTCCTACTGTGTACTAGGCACATAGTAGGGCTAAGTGCTAGAGATGCAAAGACAAAATAAAAATGGTTCTTGTCCTCAAGAAGTTTACAATCTTGGCAGGGATGAGGTGGGGGCACGTGCACAGGTAGGAAAATGCAAAACATATCCAAAGACGAAGAAAAAGTAATTGAAGGAGTTGATAATGACTGGGGGTGGGGGCAATCTGGAAAAGTTTCATGCCTGAATTAGTTATTGAGTTGAGTTGCAAAGGCCTTGGAATGAGGGAGAATGTTCCCAGCATGGGCCAGTCCACAGAGTATCCATGCAAAGACTGGATACAAGGGCATGAGAAGTCTAGGAAGCTGAAGTCAAGCTATGAAAGGCTCCCACTCCAAACAGAAGAGCATGTCTTTGATCTCAGAGACAATAGGGAGCCACAGGAGCTCCCTTGAGCAATAGAGTGACATGGTCCAACCTGTGTGGAAGATCACTTGGGCAACTGCCTGGAGGGTGGATTAGAGGGGGCAGAGCCTTGCCTCAGGACCCCGACTTGTCAGTTTGCAAGGCTCAGTTAACAACTGTCTGCTGGAGGCATCTGCACTCACTTCCTTGGCCCTTATCTCCAAGTGTTTCCCCTAACTTGGCCTGCTTCAGTTAAGATTTCATGATCCTCCCTGTACAACATAGTCATCCCTTCCCTTCTCCTTCAGTCTCCCCACTGCACTTGGACCGTGTCCAATGATTTGCCATTTCTGGGCATTTCTGCCTCCACCAGAGCTTTCCCTTCTGACTCCTATTTTCTCCTCCCAATTCCCATCACCTCTCTGATAGACAGTTACGTCCCGACTGGACACCGGGGTTACAGCCTCAGTTCCTTCAATCCACCTTCCCTACCTTCCTAACTGACAATAAAACAAGACAAAAAAATCTTCTGCCTGGAAATTCAAATCCAACATCAATGAACTCCAGTCTCTCCTAGACTGATTGTGCACTTCGTGTTCTGGCCAAGCATTTCAGGCTGCTGTTCTCCATCTCCAACATTCTGTTCCTGTCTCTGTGCATTTGTATATGGTCCCCTTCCCCCATCCCCCAGCTCCTTTCCTTCCTCGTGTATCACTCAGAATGCTGCGTTCCTTTAACAGCTCAGCTTGAGTGTGGGTCCTGACATATACCCATCACTCTGGCTTTCTCTTGCATGTTCTTGGAATGGTTTGATTCCTGCATTTCTTGTCTTCCCTAGAGAATGCAAGAGCCCCAAGGGCAGGTACTGTTTTGCTTTTATATTTGTTGCTTATGGATTGCCTTTAGTATCCAAATTGTTGTGGGGGGGGGCGGGGGGCAAGGGAGGTGCAGAGAACAACTCAATGATTCTGAGTGCACCAGATCAGCTCTCTCCCCATGGGGTTAGGGGAGGATGCCCTGGGAGCCAGGATTGTCAGATGGGGTACAGGGTTGAGAGGGATTAACAAGGAGGAACCACCCCCACAGATGAAAGCCCTGTCTATCCCATGCATGTCTTATTGCTGGCACTAGACGGTCTCTAGCATTGTCTTCCAGCCTAAATTCTAGAATCTGTTGTTAGATTCTGTGAGTAATCCTGTTGGAGTTTTTGTCCTGACTCCAACACTAACTAGTTCTCTGATGTAGAGTGGGTCATTACTCTCTCTGAGGCTTAGTTCCTCATTTGTAACTAACAGGGTCATTGTGAGAAAAGTGCTCTTTAGGCTGAAAAACTCTAGTTAGAGAAAGTTGAGATATTCCTTCTGCTGCCTCCTCTTCCTGGGACAGGAGAAGGGTCAAGGTGATGAGGGGTGGCAATAGGTTATGGGGAGCGGGGCTCTAATCAGTGACCAGAGTCCCTGAGTCTGGAAGGAATTCACACGGCCCAAGCAAACTTGGAGTCAGAATTGTAAAAGTTTATTGTTACACTTTACAGCGGTCAGGGGTTCTTAGGAAACCTACAAACTTAAAGAAGTCACAGGAATAGTTTTAAGGAGTCAAGACAGCAAATCAGATGTCAATTATGCTAACTAGGTGAATAAGGACGGAATTAGGGAGGAGTTAAGGAGTGGTCACTGCTTAAAGGAACATGCACTTTCAATATCAACTGCACAGGCGTATTGCCCATAATTCACTGGGAAATAGCCCGAGGTGTGGTTTTAGGCCTAAAACATCACTAAGTCAGCTAGCTGTCAAGACTGACTGAGAAGTGCCTAGTCTGCCACCCATCAGTGTCATGTTTGACAAGATGGATGTTGGGAACCAAGGCTAAGGGAGACTCAGCATGTGTATAATTGTCTAAGGAGTTAACCTATAGATAGGGCATTGAAGGATTCATGGGTCCAGCTGGCCACTTTACCAAGGGGAGATAACATTTGCCTAAGCTAAAATGCTTATAGATGGTTTAGTGAAGGATTCATAGGTGTAGCTTGTTATTGTTCCAAGAAGAAATAAACAGTTCATGAATTGTTGCTGGGCAGAGTGCTGGCAGGGGAAGGGGCAGAGTTAATGCTCTGAGGCTGGAGGTGGGGGACATGTGATTTTACAAACTGGTTTTACAAATTGATTTTATAAACTGATTTTACAAACATAGATCCCAAGCACCCCATCAAAGGTAGCACCCTCACATTCCCTGTTCTCTATTTTTTTCTGTGAGTCTCTAAGTATATGGAGATGGGCTGTAGGAGTGGAGAGAAAGCAGAGGGAAAGGAATCTCATACCATCTCTCACCAGTGATCTCTTAATCACCAAACCCAGTAACCTTTGCTGAGGCTTGTTCTCCTTGGCCTCTGTGCAGATTTGTACACTATTGGTCACTGCTTCCTCTTTGATTCTGTCTTCTCTCTACATTTCCCTGACACTGTTCTCTTCTGGTTCTCCTCCTACCTCTCTGATGGCTCCTCCTTTCTCTTCTTTGCTGGATTCTCATCTGGATTATGCCATCTAGTTCACTGTAGCAGCAAGCACCCTAGAATACCCAGAATGGCTGCCAACACAGGTTCTTAGATCTGTTTCTCCAAAGGAAAGCAATTCAAAATGGGTTAACAATCTTACTTTAATCAATCAAACATATATCATTTACCTAGTTCAGGGGAAAAAGTCAGCACCCTGAACTTCAGAGAATACAAACAGAAGTTACAAGCAGACAGAGAAAGAGATCAGCAGACAGGCTTCCAGCTGTCTGACCATTATATCCATACCTAGTCAGTTACCAGAATGGGAAGCACCAACATCTGGGTTTTCAAAGCCAGGGGGATCAATGGCTGCCCAGAGTCTCATCTGGCCACATCACATAACTCTTCCCAAAGTGAGCCCCAAAGCAAAACCTCACATCAGTGTATATACCTTCTCCTGGCTCGGAGACCATCACAACCCTCGTGACCCACTGCCCAATCACAGAGCACCAAGGTGTGGGCATTCCTGAAGAACAAGCCTCCCACCACAGGCTCCAGGTGACCACATTCAGCCCTTTGGGGGCAGAGCATATTCTCACATCAGGGAAGGTTCTTAGAGCCACCTAAGCCTATCAAAGGGCCCAGGGAAGATCTTAGATTCCCATTCCCATAACATTCACACTTTGATCAGAAGTGTACAAGGACAGTCTCAAGGTCTCTCTGAAGAACTTTAGTATCAATTGTGAGACATGGGAGACACAAGCACAGGACCATGGGCAAAAGGAGAGGACAGGGCTAGAGAGATGGCTTTAAGAGTTCTCCGCAGGAGGTGTGAGCTGCAGTAAATGGTGTGCCCTATAAGCATCGAGGCCCTGAATTCAAACTCCAGCTCAAATCCACGGGACCTTGAACATCTAGGTATCTTGGTTTACTTCTGGATCCAGGTCCTTAACCTTTTGTGTGTCCTGGCCCCTTGGGTGGGAGACTGATGAAGTCCGTGGACCCCTTATTCTCAAAAGAATGCTTATAATGCATAAAAGATATTGTGGAGGATTGCAAGGAAAGCAGTTATATTGAAATGCGGTTCCACAAATACTTTAAGGCTCCTGGACTGAGGGCACATACCTGCCAGAGATGCTCTCTGCCAGACTGATCTCAGAACCTTCAGCAGCCTCACTCCTTTGTCTGGAATGGTCTGAGGCAATGGTGACCCAAGCCTATGCTGGACAAAGTTTACCCAAAACTCCTTTCCAATGTTGAACTGATCTTCCCACCAATCAAGCAAGCTACAGGAATTCATCATGACCATCATATGTGCCAGGCTCTGTGCTAGGTGTCACAGACAAAGGGAAGAATTTCTACCCACAACGTTCCCCACCCGCCGGGAAAACATGGGTAGACGATTGATGCAGAGTCAATAGGAAGCATCCCCAAGCCTCTGGAAGAGGAATGGAGGCAGGAAGCTCCTGACTTCTGCACCCAGGAACAAGTGCTGGGGCCAGCTGCCAGTCTGCCTCTGAACACCCAGGCCCTGGGCTTGCCTCTAGTCCCATTGGCTGGACCAGCAAGCCTGCGTCGTGGGAAGCAGCCACTTGGCAGGGCGAGCTTCGTGGCCCACCGTTACCAAAGCTGATTATGCAGATTGGCATCCCTGGGAAGAAATTAGGAAATTGACTCGGTGCCCCAGCTGTGGGACTGAAATTAGAAAACCAGCCGCAGTTTGGAAACTTTGAAAATCTGCCAAAGGAGAAAATTATAAGATTGATTCTATGAATGCTGGCATTCAAATTTAAACCACTGCAGTAATGGCAAGGGCTGGGAAAGATCTCCCTCCCCCCACCCCCAGCAATTTCCCTCCTTCCTTCTGTAAGCTGTCGGGCTGGGAGGGGGAGAGGACAACCAGCTTGACTCACTCCGGAAGGGTCAGACTGATCCTGATCGCCAAGGAAACAGTTCAAAGATGGCTTCGGATCCCTCTTATAAAGCTATTCTACACTAAGCTACCATGAGGCTGCCAAAGCTGCTTCGGGGGAGGAGAAGGAAGGGAAGGGGGAGGAAAGAAGGAAGAGGAGGAAGAGGAGTAAAGAACCTCTCCAGAATAACTAGGAATTCTTGCAAATCCAGTTAAGTGTGTGGAGGGGGGGTGGGGTTGGGAGAGGAGGAAGAAGGGCCAGAAGACAGTGTGCCCCGGGTTCAGACATGCTGTGCTGATGTGGGGGAGGTTCCCCAGAGTCCATCCCATGTGTTTTGGCCATTCTCAACACTCCTCAGTCTCTCAACTCATGGGAAAGCTTGGTATGAGCTGATGCAGCATGAAGTGAGAACAGACAGGAGTGATCCATACCATAATACTGATATTATAAAAAATAAATGATTGTGAAGACTTTGATAAAACGATAAAAAATGAAATGAGCCGAACCAGGAGAAAAATGTGTCCAATGACGATAATGGTGTAAGACAAACAGCTTTAATGGCTACACGGGCTCTGAGCAATTCAATGGCTGTCCCCAGTTCAGAAAACTGAGGATAAAACATTACCGACCTCCGGATGGAGAGGGACTAGATGTAGGGTCTGGTGGATGGTGGATGCAGGACACTGGTGGTGTGGGCACATGTGTGTGTTCGTAGATGTGTGTATATCATATTGAGCTATGTATAATATATCATATAGGACACTTACACATATAATGGATATGTGTGTATATATATGTCCATGTATCTATATGTGCACAGATGCAAAAATGTGTAGGGACAGTTAGAGCTGTGGAGTCAGGAGGGCTTATCTTCCTCAGTTCCAATCTGCTCTCAGACAATCACTAGCTGTGTGAGCCTGGGATAGCCACTTAACCCTGTCTGCCTTGGTTTCCTCATCTGTAAAATGAACTGAAGTAGGAAATGACCAGCTCTCCAGTATGTTTGCCAAGAAAACCCCAAATGGGGCCATGAAGAGTCAGACAAGACCAAGGAACAACTATACAACAAGATGTGCACACGTATATATGCATAGACAACATCAATTTCTATATAACATCTATTTTATTTATCACAGATACTCTATGTAGTCTATAGGTACATATACACATAGATAAGTACACAAGGCACAAACCAATGCACATATATGTTTATACAGACACAAACACGCATATGTGAATGCATACACACCGTAACCTAATAGATTGTAATGTAACATAATTGGACACACCTCTGTATGTTCATGTGCACACATGTATACACATGCACAGGCACATGTGATGCAGATAGACTCAAGTGTCCATACACGTTTTCAAGAGCAGGAGGTGGTACAGTGGACAGAGACGGGGCTGTAGTCAGGAACACTCACCTTGGGGAGATCAATCGCAGCTTTGGACACTTCCTAGATGTGTGACCCTGGGCCACTTACTAACCCTTTTGCTTCAGTTTTCTCATCTGTAAAATAAGGAAATGGCAAACCACTCCAGCATCTTTACCATGAAAACTCCAAATTGGGCCATGAAGAGTTGGACACAACTAAAAGCAACAGAACAGCAAAAATATGTGAATGTGGCTAGTGATGGGATATTTTTTACTTGACTCTCCATATTTTTTAGAGGGAATTTGGTGGGGGCTTTTCCTCCACGATGGAGCAGAAGCTGGGAGGAAAACAAGCAAATAAATACATGAATTAATAAATAAATAGATGAACAAATTATGATCAAACATGCATATATTTGTATATACATACATGTATATGTACATATTGTGTATTTATATATTAGTTCTTATCAAGTAGTTTAAGAAGAAGAAGAAGAAGAAGAAGAAGAAGAAGAAGAAGAAGAAGAAGAAGAAGAAGAAGGAAGAGAAGGACAAGGAGAAGGAGGAGAAGGAGAAGAAGAATTCTCAGACTCTAATCAAATTGGCAGATTGGGGCCCCAGAAGGCAGCTATTGCTACTCTAAGGGTTCTAGAGTTGACTGTCAAAGACTGTGCTTCCCCTACTGTAGGTCCTGATGCCAGCACTGCCCATTGACACTTACCCAGTAGTTTCACGGAAGGTATCCCAGGAGAGAAGAGCCAGGAGGAGAGGATGCTGAAGCCAGTGTGGCCCAGGACTGGGTAAAAGTTAGACTCAATAGCAAGTGGTAGCAGACAGTCTCGAGATGCAAGTATAATGTGGTCTAGAAAACCTCTCTGGGGGTACAGCCACCTCTCGATCACTAGATGTTAGCCTCTGAAACAATACCAGCTCTGGTCATCATGACTAATTTAGTGGAAAGAACATTGTCTGAGAATCAAGAACATCTAGAACAGAGGTTCACAAACCTATTTGGCCTACCACCCCCTTTTCAAAAGCAAATTTATTCAGAGTCTCCTGAAAACCTACTTTCTTTAACTCTTTAATACCTTTTTTGAAATTTGTGTCATTTCAAAAATATAATATATATTAATGATTCATTTTAAATTTAATAATTTATTGCAAATTTGTGTGTGGGGGGGATTTCCTGCATTGAAATTTTGATGACACAATATTCCATCATGTAACTGTATAGTATGGTATTGTAAAAAAGTCGTTTCATTCACATATTCCTGCCAATGCATGCTGGACTTCCCAACAATGTGCAACCCACTCACTTGCCAATACTTGCTTATTAAGACCTGTCAGTGGACTTGACAACTGATTGTTTATAACTTACATTTTGTGTGTTTATTTGGAAAATAATTTAATCACTATGACTTCAACTCTGTTACACAACAAAGGAAACATGTATGAATGGTTTTTCAAAATTTTCTTCTCTTCTTTCCTTATGTTTCCACTGCCCCCTTATTTTTATTCGGCACCCCGCAATTGCACTTGAGGCTACTACTCCGGCAGAGCATTCCAGCACTCCCCAGGGGGTTGTATCATTAACTTTGGGAACCTCTAAAGAAGGTGGGATCGGGGAGAGGGATCCAAACTTGGTCAAGGATTCAATTTGAGCACTTTGGTGGGGGCAGGAGATGACAACCTAAAGAGACATGAGATGTAAGACAAGGGGGAGAGGAGAGACCATCTCATGACCAACTAGTCAGTGGAGATACCTCCTTTTTCACCCAACCTGTGGCCTCCCTGCTGATACATCAATTTTGGCTCTCAGGAGCAAGGTCCATCAGTCAAAGAGATTCTGTATTTTGCCATGCTTCTTTTGCATATTTGGGCATCAAACCTTATTAGAAAAAAAAGGTCTTGGGAACTAGGGGAATCTCAGATTATGAGGAAGATCTGAGGTCCACTTCATCAGAGGGGATCATGGACCCCTTAAGAAGGTGCTATTGGGCTCTGTCTCAGGGGCTTTCCTTGCAGATTGGGTAATTACAATCCCCGAAGGCTGTCACTATGCTCTGGCCTGTTTAAGGCTATGCTTAACCACTGTAATTGGAGTTCCCTCTTCTTACTGAGACAGTATCCATCACACTCTGGAGTAGGGTGTATCTCTGCCCAATTTGAGTAGTTTGGGCTGAGGGGGGGGTTGCTCTATCCAAGAGCAGAAGCACAGGACAGGTCTAGGCACATTGGGGCTAGGCTTCAGAATCAGTGGCTACATCTTCTATGATTGCAGAGGGAGGTGAGAACATCCATCTCTCAGCCCTCTACAGCCCCATGCTCACTGCCCTAGGACTCTGCACACCTCATGGTGACACTGCACAGGTGATCAGTGCAGCTGGAGAGCTCTCCAGCTTGAGAGGAAGGGCCCTCCATTCATCCTAAAACTTTTCCAGGATTTCATGTCCCACCAAGCATGAAACTGGGAAAAGTTTCAATCCGCTGACTCCCATGGCCCAGCCACTTCCACAGCACTGGCTGGCCCAGAAAGGGGCAAAGTTTGAAAGAGGAGCATTGGTGGGGATTCTGCACAAGAGTCAGACAAATGACCAATTTGTAGAACAGTTTTTTAGAGAACCTGCCGTGCCTACTGGTCAGCCACATCCAAGAGACGGTGCTGGGCCCTGGCAGCATGGAACAGGAAAGAGGAGGGCTGGGCCAATCAGCATTCTTCAAGAACCATGCCAGTCACTGGACCTCTCCCTTTTTCCTTTTCCTTTTCCAGCCTCCCTAGGCAGCCTTGTGTGTGGAGGTTATAGGCTCCAGTGCATCTCTCTAGAGCTCATTCACTTGCCCTCAGTCCTCCACAAAGCAAGGTAAGCCTGACAAACTTCAGAGCCTCTCTCAAGACACAACCAAGGGCCAACCCCAAACATCTCGCCCTCCGGGGGTTTCCCCCAAGTCCTCCACTCAAGCACCCACAGACAAGCCCTGCTTCTAGGAGGTTGTTTAGTTCTTGTATCTTTGGTTGGTACCAAAGCTCTTCTGTCCCCCCTCATGTCCCACCCCGACCAGCCACTTTCAGTTACAAGCACTTTAGAAAACAAAACTCCCCTCCCAGCTTTGCTTCCGACTTTCTGAACTTCAAATCCCTGTTGTAAGTGCTGTCTCATCCTGGAATTCCCTTCAGTGTCCTTATGGCCTTCTCACCATGGATTCTGCCTCATCCAGACCAGCCCCTTTCTAAGCTTTTGGGCTTCCATTTTATGGGGAGGTCTCCATCTTGCCAACCTTTATTCTCCTAAGTAAGTTAGGGGCCACAGTAGATTGAGTATTCGACCTAGAGTCAGAAAGATCTGAGTTTAGGTACAGCTCCCAACATGTACCAGCTGTGTGACCTAGGGCAAGTCACTGCAAATTGGGCTGCGTCAGTGTCCTCAACTGTGAAATAGGGATTCTAATAGCATGGACCTATCAGGTTGGTTTGGAGGATCGAATGAGATAATATTAAAGTGAAATGCATAGCATAATACTTGGCACATAGTAGGTGCTTAAGAAATATTCATTCCCATCTCTTCCCCTCTCTTTCTGGCTTTGTTCTTGAATTTCTGAATTTCAAAACCATCCATGTATCTTCAGTCTAACTCCCCCTCTCTTATTACTCTCTCCCAAACCACTGCTTTTCAGCCCCTTTCAGTTTGTTACCTGTCCCCATTAGAATAGAAGCTTCTTGAGGTCACTATTTATCTTCCTTTGTGCTTGTATTTGTATTTCCAGTACTGAGCATAGTACATGGCATAGAGTAAGCATTTGATAAACTCTTCTTTCCACTCCCTCTCACTCCCTCCCTTCCTCCCTCTCTCCTTCCTTCCTTCCTTCTTCCTTTCTTTCCTTTCTTCTTTCTATCATTCCTTCCTTCCTCCCTCTCTCCCTTGCTTCTTTCCTTCCTTCCTTCCTTCCTTCCTTCCTTCCTTCCTTCCTTCCTTCCTTCCTTTTTCCCTCCCTTCTTTTTTCTCTCCTTCCTTCCTTCTTCCTTTCTTTCCTTCTTCCTTCCTTCCTAAATTATGCCTTGTCTGGACAAAGCTTTGACACTGATTACTGGGCACATGCAAACTTTGGCTTGTTTTTGTTGAATTTGTAATTTTGTTGATATAGGGAACTCTCAGGGAGGGAAGTTCCTCTTTGTACACATCTCAGCACCTTGTGTATAACTTGCAGTTTCAGAGCTGGCCAGGGCAGTGCCTTGCTCAAGATCCAACAGTCAGAATAGACCCAAGACTTGGCCATCCTGCTCTCTCTTGGCACTGGGGCTGGCTGTATGCTGACCATGCTTAGTGAGGCTCAGCCTCCTTAGCTCCCTGGCATCTCTCTGTCATCCCTGGTTCACTTTTGTTTCTGATTCTTGGGGACTATGGGGTGTCAGCATTTACAGTCAGCATGCTGTCAAAAGATTTCATGGATTCACAATTTCAATCACTTCTTGATCTTGCCAAACAGGATTCAGCAAGACATTCCCTCCATTGGCAGTGATTGCAACCTAATTATTCCTTCTTATCTTGTGTGATTCCAGCAGAAGCAATGAGGAACTGATCCCGTAGAGGGACAAGGTATGGGGGAGGAGAAAAGAGACACAGCCTCTTGTATGCTGTTTGGGGACGGAGGGATGACAGCTACTTGATGAAAGCAGCCTCCTCAAGCTGGGTTCAGGCTTTGCAGTTCTAGATCCTGTGGGGGAGGGGTGCAGAGGAAGGAAGTGGTCAGGGATGCTGGTCAGTTCCAGAAGGGTAGAATGGGGCCCTGGATGGAAGGGTTGGAAGGAAGGAGAGCATGCCATCCATCAAAAGGGAAACAGCAAAGAACAGGAAAACACACGCGTGTGCATGCACACACAGAGAGATTCTGGGTACATAGCATTGTCCACTCCAGACTTCTGCTTCTGTTTAGAATTAGCATGCCTGGAGATATAATTTAGAACAACCTAGATAGAAGGTGGAAGGAGCAAGAAGGAGGTAAAGATGAAAACAGCATTCATGGAAAGAGGAAAAGCAGTTTCATGATACTGAAATGGAGAGAGAAAGAGACAGAGAAAGAAACAGAGTGGCAGAGAGAAAGAGAAAAAGACATACACACACAGAAGACAGAAGAGAGAATTAGAAAAATTAATACTAATCAATGTATGCTTAATGAATTGGGGGAACTGTAATTGGTCAGGGTAACACTGGCCTTGAAGAGCAATTCAGGGGAGGGCACTGCTCAGATTAGTTGGAACAACACAAAATGCAGAACCTGAGTGCTGATTGAGAAAAAGAATACACAGAAATAAGCCAACACAAAGGCATTTATATTTAATGGAAGAAAAGATCAACTTAGCAATTATAAACATAAATGGGAATGAATTGAATTCCCCAGAAAAAAAAGAAAGAGCATGGAATGATGTATTTTTAAAATGAATGACAGGAATAAAGCTAAACCATATATACAGAAACAGAGACAATGAAAGGATGGAACAAAACATATCATCATTCAGGTTATTGTAAATAAAGTAGGTGATGCAGTCATGGTTTCAGAAAAGGCAACAAGTGTAAAGCACATTATGATTAAGGAACCACAGATAATAAAAAAAAGTAGAATTATCAAATATGTATTCACAAAAGTCACATGGTCTATATTTTAAGAGAAAAGCAAAACAAACATTAAAAAGTTACTGAGAATTATAAAATAATATTCAGGAATTTAAAATTTTCTCATTCGATAGAGACAATTCAAACAGAAAAATAACTAAGAACAAAAGTCTCAAGCTGAATAGACTGTTCAAAATATTAGACTTGAATGGTTTATCACAACCTTCAAAATGAAATAGTAAAGAACAAATATATTTCTTAGTATCCCCCCATACCTTTATAAAAAGAAAAAATCATATTCTAAGAATTAAAAGAATCAAAATAAAATAGGAAAAAGTAAAAAATAAATACACTACTTAAGGACTATGATCCAATATATCTAGTAATTGGAGAAGTAAATATGATCATTCAGTGAATCAATAAACATTTATTAAGTGCCTTCTGTATGCCAGGCACTCTGTCTAGGTGCTAAGAATAACAAAAAACAAGAAATAAAAGATGGTAGTCCCTGCCCTCAAGGAGCCTACACTCTAATGGGGGAGACTACATTCAAATATATCCAAAGCATGTCATATATGGAGTTAAGAGGAAATGAGTTATAGAGCAAAAAATACAGACCAAAAGAGACAGGTATTAAGTAATGATATACTAAATAATGAGTGGAAAAAAGAACCAATTTTAGAAATAATAAATAATTCAGTTAAAAAGATTGACAAAAATGAGAAAACATACCACATCATACTGGCATAAACTAATGCAGTCCTCAAGGTAAAAAAATCTATGAAAACATATAATACCAAATAGAAAAGACCCTTGAATCGAACAAATTATGTAAAGAATCTAAGTACATTAACAATAGAAAAACATTACAAAAGAAACACCTTGAAAATTAGAAGAACAAATATTTGAAAATGAGATTGTAGCCCTTAAAGCAAAAGCAAGAATTTTTTTTGAAGAAGACTAAAAAAATTGATGAACCATTATTTAACCTGATCAAGAAGGAAATAGAGAGAGAAATCAAATGATGAAGCACAAAAATGAACAAGATGAATTCACAACAGAGAGAAAATCAAGATAACTGTCAGACACTGCTATACACAAGGCTAACCAATAAGTATAAGAATTCAAATGAAGGGGGAAAGGATCTGCACAAGTGTAAAATGGCCAGATTAATGAAACAAGAAAGAGATCTTAAACATTCAAATCTGAAAAAAAAAAAACAGTTGAGGAAGGCACAAATGAACTGCTTCCCCCACCCCTCCCCCCAAAAATAGTCCTGGGGCCAGATGGATTTACATTGTAAATCTATCAAAAATATAAAGAACAATGAATACTAATGCTATAAAATTATTTTCAAAAGTAGGGACAGAAGCTTTCTACCAAAATCCTTTGATGAAATGAATTTAATTTCATGCTAAACTGAGAAGGTACAAGGCAGAGCATAAAAGCTACAAACCATTTTGTCAAGCTTCATAGAGAGCTTCCTGGATTTCAGTCCTTAATATGTCTATGTTCTTCTTTTCCCTAGAGAACTTCCTATTGTAACTAATAATAATAAATATCAAGCATAACTTTTTAAAGAAAATCACCACATTGACCATTTGTGACAACATACACAATACTCCACTTCCATAGCAGCCTACCTCTTCAAGGACTGTAGGGAGACACCATTTTCATTTCTCTTTTCTGGAACCAAGCTTATAATGTTATAATTATATTGAATATTTTTTAATCTTTCCATTTCCATCATTATGTATTGTTATAAGATATACCTGGTGGTCTTGAGACCACCATGACAATTTCTCCTTAATGGAGGCTGTAGCTTATAGAATATACTCATGGAAAATACTACTGACAATAATATTTTTGAAGGTTAGAGAGCTGTATCCCCCAAATCATATCTTGTCTATCACCAGCTCCCTGATACACAAACACCCAAACTCAAGATATATGACTTGTCCAGGTGAGAGGAGGTGCCATCCAAAGTAGTACTAGAATCTCACTCTCAGAAGCGTGCTTTGGAGCTCCTGCTTCCTACTGGGCACACCACCTCCACCCCGACCCCTACCTCCAGCCCCATCCCTCCTGCTGAATGAAACTCTGGTCTCTGTGCTCTCCAAACACAGTGTTGCCCTCAGGTGAGTAATACTTTAGTTAGTGTGTATGCCTGAGCTGTACCTTGGATCCCTTTTTCCTCTCTGCCCTTCCCCCTCTTCCTATTGCTCAAAAAAAGCTTTGCTTTGAGCCGACTCCCACTGTTTTACATGTGCTTCTCAACACCTGAACTCATTAAGGGGTTGTTTCCCTGCCCCTTTCCTGCAGTGACTCTGGCTGACTCACAGGCCATAGACATCAATGTTGACATGAACCGGGTCCCAGGACAAGGGCTTAATCTATTGAAAACCATTCCTGTACTGGGGAAAGAGGAAACAAGGCTCAAAGGGGGGGCTCTTAGTCTTTCTAGGAGGCGCCGTCTCAGATTTATTGTTAGTTTTTCTATTTTTCTTTCATCACTGCATCATTTTTCATATGTCTTTCCTCACTTTTCCAAATTTATAAAGCAATCTTGCCTCTAGCTATCAGTGCTATTACTTATATTAATGAAAATATGATTTCTTTATTCATTTCCCAGTTGATAGATAAAACATCCATTTTATTTGTAGGTCTTTATTACCAGAAAAAAGTGATGCTATGAATGCATACATACATGCATATATAAATACATATACATATATGAATTTATGTGTGTATGTATACATATATGCATATCCTTCCTTCCTTCATCCCTTCTTTCCTTCCTTCCTTCCTTTATCCCTTCATCCCTTCCTTCCTTCCTTTCTTATCTATTTTAGCAGATTCTTCATGACTATTCTTTTTCAGTCTTCCCTTTTCCATCCACTTAAGCATGTTTCACCCTCTTCCCCACCCCCATCCTCACCCTCAGTTTAAACACAAATTCTTGTGTATTGCTATTTTTTGAAGTGTCTTTTACTTTCCTTTATTGTTTCTCACTGACTATGCCTTTATTTCTTCCTTATTTTTCCCTTTATGTCCCTTATAAAGGTAGAACTTCTGGACTACTAAATTTGCAGCCCCTCCTCTATCCTATTTCTATGTTAATGCAATTAGATCAATTCACAACTCCACCAACAATGCATTAGTGTACCAATTTTCCCACATCTGCTCCAATGTTTATCATTTTGCTTTTCTGTCAAATTAACCAATGTGATAAGTATAAGGTGGTACCTTAGAGTTGTTTTAATTGGCATTTCTCTAATCAATAGTGATTTAGAACATTTTTTCATCTGAGTATAGATAATTTTGATTTCTTTGTCTGAAAACTGCCTGTTCATATCCTCTGACCATTTATCAATGGGGAATGGCTTTTATTTTTATAAATTTGACTCAGTTCTCTATGTATTTGAGAAATGAACCTTTTATCGGAGAAACTTGCTACAATTTTGTTATATAAATTCATTGTCTGTGGTGCCTTTTTAGCAAAATGTAGTTTCCTTAATTAGGTCTATTTTTGCTTTTACTTTCTCTGAGATCATGGTTGCTACCCCTGCTTTTAAAAGAAAAAAAAATCAGCTGAAACATAACAGATTCTTCTCCAGCCCTTTTATAATTACAAACTATCTATTTCCCTCCATACTATTTTCTTCTCTCTCTCTCTCCCTCCCTCCCTCCCTCTTTGTTTAAGCAGAATCAATTATGTTTCAACTAACTTTTTTAAAGGCAGGGGTAGTAATTGTGATCTCAGAGAAAGCAACTATGTGAACTATGGATGTGGACAGGGATATACAGAATACTGCAGTAGTTAACAAAGAACATATGGCAAAGTATGCTGAAGGGGTGGTAATAACCAAAACAATTACAGGTCATATTAAAGGAGGGCATGGAGAAAACAGGTGCACATGCTATAGCACTCTATCTTGCACGATGATGACACTGAATAGAGAGTGATCTTCTATTGATCTGATATGATTATATTGTAAAAGACTTTTAGTGTACATGACACAACTGTGTCTAATTGTATATAGCAGCTGATTTAGTTTTCTTATTTTTGCTTTGTCCTTTGCCATCTGCATTATGACAAATTTGGATTTTTTATAGAAATTCTATTTGAATAATTTTATTTTAAATTATTCCCCAAAATTAATTACTTGTGATTGTTTTAAAAAAAGAAAGCAAATTGTCTAAATTCTTTTATTGATCATGATTTTCAGGTAGTCCAACAATTCTTCACTCCTCAAACTATTTTCCAGATCAGTTGTTTTTCCAATAAGATATTTCACATTTTATTCTATTTTTCCCCATTGTTCTGAGTTTGTTTTGTTGTTTCTTGATTCCTCATGGATTCATTAGCTTTCAACTGCCCAATTCTGTTTTTTTAAGAGAACAAAGAATTGTTCTCTTCAATGACTTTTTCTGTGTTTAGTTTCTCATTTTGTTGATTCTGCTTTTCAAGGGGTTATATTCTTCAGTGACTCTTTGTGCCTCTTTTACAATTAAGCTGATTCTGTTGGATCATTTTTAGATGTTATTGTCTTCAGTATTTTTTGTGCCTCTTTTATCCTAGCTGTTAATTCTCTATTCATACCTTTCTTGCTTCTCTCATTTCTTTTTCCAGTTTTCCCTTACTAATTTTATCTTTTTCTTTTTCTGTTTCAGGAATTCTTGCTGGCCTGGGGTCCAGTTAACATTTTACCTTGAGTCTTTGCTTATAGCTGTTTCACATTGTTGTCTTCTTCTGAGTTTGCATCTTGATCTTCCCTGCCACTGTAGTAGATTTTTTTGTTGTTGTTTGGTCATTTATTCCAACCAATTTCTCAACTTCAAACTTAATGTTAAAGAGGAGCTCTGCTCACCTTGGGGTAGGAAGGCACTTCCTCCAGGTTTAGGTTTTTTCATGCTACTATTTTCCGAGCTAGTTCTGGGGGTCTGCAAGTTTTTGGTGCTTCCAAGGATGTTACACTGGGAGAGAAGTGATCTTTGCTCTCCTGGTCAGTGCTCTGGTCTTTACTCAGGAAGGGGGCCTGGTCCCATGCAGTTGCAAGTAGCAGTACCCCTTTAGGCTCTGGAACTGTGACTAGATTTGCTGTCCTGCTGCAGCCACAAGTGCTGGCACTACTCTCTGCCCTGAAACTGTGACCCAGAACTCTTTATGGACAACAGAGTTAACAATCAATACCAGCAGGGAGAGGAGCGAAGATGGTGGTGTAGAAGCACAAGAACAACCTGCACTCCCCACATAACCACCTCAAATACCTATAAAACGACTCTAAACAAACCTTAGGGCTAAAGAACCCACAAAATGACAGAGAGAAACAAAACTACCACTGAAGGCAGCCTGGCAGGCCAGCAGGAAGGGTCCACTGCAGCAACACTGGGAGCAGAGCTAGACCCTCATGAGTCCACGGCTTAGCCCTAGGTAACCCAACCAGCCATGGCTGGGGGGCCTTTGGAAGAGTGGATTACCAGCAGGTGTGGAGGTTTCCAGAATTATCAACCCATAAATGCCAAAGACAAAGTGAGAGCTCAGTGGACTTTATGAACAGAGGGTCCAGGAACGTGGTCCAGCCTCTTCCCCCCAAGGGAGAAGCAGCTGAGGCAAGGTGGTGGCCACAGCATGGCTTCTTCAGAGCTCTTGGCCTGCAGATAGGGGGACCAATCAACCAGTCTGAGGGGTAATTACTCTTGCTTTAACCTACGTGGATCTGGATTGCTGTCTAGCGTGGAGGTCCTGGGATATGTGACCAGGTGCCAGAGCCAGTGGAGTGTTCTGAGAGGGTACCCAACTAATAGCACTGGCAGTTGTGAAAAGCCCAGAAATATGGGACAAAGCTCTTATCTGTGGAAGCAGAAATCTACTGTGGCAAAAAGCTCAAAAGTCAAATAATTGAGTAGCAACATAAGGAAGCAAAACACGCAGAGCAATTCAACTTTGGATTCCTTTTTGGGGGGACAAAAAGGATCAAAGCATGGAACAGGAGGAAGACAACAAAGTCAGAACTCCTGTATCAAAACCTTCTAAAAAATATGAATTAGTTACAGGAAATAGACGAGCTTAAGAAGGATTTTGAAAAGCAAATAAGAGAAGTGGAGGAAAAATTAGTAAGAGAAATGAGAATGATGCAAGAAAAGAGAGTCAACAACCTGACTGAAGAAAATAACACCTTAAAAATAGATTAACTCAAATAGCAAAAGAGGCTCAAAAAGCCAATGAGGAGAAAAATGCCTTAAAAAGTCAAATTTGACAGATGGAAAAAGAATCTCAAAAGCTCACTGAAGAGAATCATTCCTTCAGAATTAGAGTGGAGCAAATGGAAGCTAGTGACTTTTTGAGAAATCAAGATACTATTAAACCGATCGAAACAAATGAAAAAATAGAAGGCAATGTGAAATATCTCACTGGAAAAACCCCTGTCCTGGAAAATAGATCCAGGAGAGATAATTCAAAAATTATTGGAGAACCTAATTACCATAATCAAAAAAAGAACCCAAAAATCACCCTTCAAGGAATTCTCAAGGAAAATTGCCCTGATGTTTTAGAACCAGAGGTCAAAATAGAGGTTAAAGGAATCCAACAATCACCTCTTGAAAAAGATGCCCAAAAAATCTCCTAGGAATATTATAGCCAGGTTCTGGAATTCCCAGATCGAGGAGAAAATATTACAAGCAGCCAGGAAGAAACAATTTGAATATTGTGGAAACACAATCGGGATAACAAGGATCTGGCAGCTTCTATAATGAGGAATTGAAGGGCTTGGAATATGATATTCTGGAGGTCAATGGAGCTGAGATTAAAAGCAAGAATCACCTACCCAGCAAAACTGAGCATCATATTTCCGGGGAAAATATGGTCATTCAATGACATAGAGGACTTTCAAGCATTCTTGATGAAAAAGCCAGAGTTGAATATAAAATTTGACATTCAGATACCAAAAGCAAGAGAAGCATGAGAAGGTAAACAGAGAAAAGAAATCATAAGGAACTTCTCAAAGTAGAACTATTTACATTCCTACATGGAAAAATGATCATTGTAACTTATGAAACTTTTCTCAGTATGAGAATAGTTGAAGGGAATATGAATGCATATATATTTATATACATACATACATATGTGTATATACGAGGGTATATGTTATATGAATACATATGTGAGTGTATATATATGTGTGTGTACAGGTATACATAGACAGAGGTCACAGGACCAGTTGAATAGGAAGGGATGATACTTAAAAGGTGAAATTAAAAGGTGAGAGAGAAATATAATGAGAGGAGATGGGGAGGGACAGAATAGGGTAAGTTATCTCATATAGAATCAGCAAGGGAAAACGGTTACAATGGAGGGGAAGAACAGGAAGGCAAAAGGGAATGAGTCAACCTTACTCTCATTGAATTTGGCTTAGGGAGGGAATGACATAATTACTAAATAGGGTAACTCACCCTACAGGAGAGTAGAGGGGGAAGGGGATAAGAGGTGGGGATGATGGAGGGGAAGGAAATATAGTCCCACTTTTGAAAAGAGACAGGGTTAAAGTAGAGAATTGAACAAGTGGGGGCAGGATAGAATGGAGGGAAATATAGTCAGTCTTTTACAATATATCCACCAAGGAAATTTTTTGCATAGCTACACATGTACAACGTATATTGAGCTGCTTATCTTCTGAGTAAGAGTGGGTGACAAGGGAAAGAATCTACAATTCAAAGTTTTGAAATCAAATGTTTAAAAAAATATTATTTTTTACATGGAACTGGGTAATAAGATATACAAGTACTGGGTAAAGAGATCCATCTTACCCTACTGGAAAGTCAGAGGGTGGATGTGGGAGTATGTGGGAGAGAGCAGATTGGGGGAGGGGGTATACAGTGGGATCACTGTTTTGGGGTGGTGGGCAGGGGAAAGATAGGGAGAAAATTTATAACTCAAAATCTTATGGAAATGAATGATATAAACTAAATATATACATAAAATTCAATCTGAAAAAAAAAAACCAGTCAATATCAGCTTCACCCAGTGTCAGCAAAGGTCTCCGGTAATGTCTTTCTGACCCCCTTGCCATCTCTGGTATGTCCTCCAAGAGCTCTCTCCGAGGGTTCTCCAAGCTGCTGCTTCTGTCGTAGCCACCTCCAAGGCCCACTCCTCGTGCTCTTTCCCTGCTCCAGTCCTGCACCCACTCCAGGGTCTCCTGCAGACCTCCTAAGTTGTCTTAGATTGGAGATGTGTCTTGCTCTAACTTCTTGGCTCTGTTGCTCCAAAATTTCATTGAAGGTGTTATTTTAAAGTTCCTTGGTGGGGCCTGTGGGGAAAATTCAGCTGGTCCTCAGCCTGTAATCTGCTACATTGGCAGATTTCAAAAGCTGATTTTCAAACCATTAATGAACCTATAAAAGCATGTTCCAAAATGCTAAGGATAAAATAAATGGGAATTGAAGCAACTCTGAGGTTGTATCTCATATCCAAGTACTTCAGAAAGGGGACACAGTAGAGGAAAACAGGTGTTGAAGAGTTTGTGACAAAACAGGCCTGCTGCTGCACCGGGTCCTGGCCCAACCTCTCTGTGGATCAGCTGTGGTGGGATACCAGGAGGGTGAATGAGGAGCTCTCCACACCCAGCAAACCCACAATGAAGAAGACACAGTGAGAAAGAGGACAGAAATGATATCCAAGAGATGTCAATATGCCTTATCTAAACCCCTTATGGAGGAAACAAACTGTACCCTGCATGAGCACCCATTGGTCAGGAATTAGAGTTTTTTAAAAAGCATAAGTTATAAAAATTATTGCAAAGTATGTCATCAAAATATTTTTTAATATAATTCAATTCAACAGGCTTAAAATATTTATGTGCATGACAAGGCTTCCCTCTTGGCAGGGGGGTTACAGAGACAAAACTCTACTGATTGACAAGCACGTACTGGGCACCTGTTTGCAGGGGTCAGGCTTTGCACTGGGTACCCTGGACACAATGACAAAAATGGAACAGTGCCTTTTCTTCAAGATGCCTGCAGTCTATGGGAAGAGATAATAGAATGTCTCCACTCAAAGCAAGTATACAAAATAGGTGCAATATAGTCATGGGAGGGAGGAAACTAGCAGCTGGGGGAGTCAGCAAAAGCTTCATGTAGCAGGAAAATATTAAAATGATTCTTGACAGAAGTAAGAGATGTCATGAGGATGAGGTGAGGAGAGACAGAAACAATCAGCAGTCTCAAGGAGGTTGCATTCTTTTTTTTCACATCCCTTTTCCTCTTTATTCTTTTCTTTTAAATTAAATTTTATGTTTATTTTTAGTTTACATCATTCATTTCCACAAGATTTTGAGTTACAAATTTTCTCCCCATCTTTCCCCTACCCACCACCCCAAAACAGTGATCCCACTGTATACCCCCTGCCCCAATCTGCTCTCTCCTATATCCTCCCTCATACCCCCTCTGACTTTCCAGTAGGGCAAGATGGATCTCTACACCCCAGTGCCTGTATGTCTTATTTCCCAGTTACATGTAATAATAATGATGATGATGACGATTTTTAAAAAAATATTTGATTTTGATTTTAAAACTTTGAATTCCAGATTCTTTCCCTTCCTCCCCCATAACCCATCCTTACTGGGAAGATAAACAATTCAATATAGGTTGTACTTGTGTAGCTATGCAAACCATTTCCATAGTGTATATATTGTAAAAGACTCACTATATTTCTTGCAGTCCTATCCTGCCCCCCACTTGTTCTGTTCTCTACTTTGACCCTGTACCTTTTCAAAAGTGGGTGCTTTGAACTCCCCCCCCCAACCCACCCTCTCCATCATCCTCCTTCTCATCCCCTACCTCTCTACTCTCCTGTAGGGTGAGACACCCTATTTAATGTGTACGTCATTCCCTCCTCAAGCCAAATTCAACGAGAGTAAAATGGACGTAATCCCTTTCGCCTTCCTGTTCTTCCCCTCCATTGTAACATGTTTCCCTTGCCTCTTCTATATGAGATCATTTATCCCATTCTGTCTCTCCCCATCTTCTCTCATTATATTCCTCTTTCACCTCTCAGTTTCACCTTTTAAATATCATCCCTTCATATAGAATTGGTCTTGTGCCCTCTGTCTATGTATACCTGTACACATACACACACACACATGTATTCATACACCTATATACCATCCTATATAGACATATATATATGTGTGTGTGTGTGTGTGTGTGTGTGTGTATACACACATACATACATACATTTATATTCCCTTCCACTATTCTCATACTGAGAAGTTAAATAAGTTACAATGATCATTTTTCCATGTAGGAATGTAAATAGTTCAACTTTTATAAGTCCCTTATAATTTCTTTTTCCTGTTTACCTTCTCATGCTTCTCTTGCTTCTTGTATCTGAATGTAAAATTTTCTATTCAACTATGGTTGTTTCATCAAGAAAGCTTGAAAGTCCTCTATGTCATTGAACGACCATATTTTCCTCTGAAACTTGATACTTAGTTTTGCTGGGTAGGTGATTCTTGGTTTTAATCCCAGCTCCTTTGACCTCCAGAATGTCATATTCCAAGCCCTTCTATCCCTCAGTATAGAAGCTGCCAGATCCTGTGTTATCCTGATTGTGTTTCCACAATATTCAAATTGTTTCTTCCTGGCTGCTTATAATATTTTCTCCTCGATCTGGGAATTCCAGGACCTGGCTATAATATTCCTAGAAGTTTTTGGGGGGCATCTTTTTCAAGAGGTGATTGCTGGATTCCTTCAACCTCTACTTTGCCCTCTGGTTCTAAAATATCAGGGCAATTTTCCTTGAGAATTCCTTGAAGGATGATTTCTAGGTTCTTTTTAGGATCATGGCAATTAGGTAGTCCAATAATATTTGAATTATATCTCCTGGATCTATTTTCCAGGACAGTGGTTTTTCCAGTGAGATATTTCACATTGCCTTCTATTTTTTCATTTGTTTCGATCGGTTTAATAGTATCTTGATTTCTCATAAAGTCACTAGCTTCCATTTGCTCCACTCTAATTATGAAGGAATGATTCTTTTCAGTGAGCTTTTGAGATTCTTTTTCCATCTGTCAAATTTGACATTTTAAGGCATTCTTCTCCTCATTGGCTTTTTGAGCCTCTTTTGTTATTTGAGTTAGTCTATTTTTAAGGTGTTATTTTCTTCAGCCAGGTTGTTGACTCTCTTTTCATGATTTTCTTGCATCATTTTCATTTCTCTTCCCACTTTTTCCTCCACTTCTCTTGTTTGGTTTTGAAAATCCTTCCTAAGCCCCTTTATGGTCTGTAACCAATTCATATTTTTCTTGGAAGCTTTTGGTGCAGGAGTTCTGACTTTGTTGCCTTCCTCCTGTTCCATGCTTTGATTCTTTTTGTCCCCACAAAAGGAATCCAAAGTTGAATTGCTGTTTGTGTTTTGCTTCCTTTGCTTTCTCATGTTGCTACTCAATTATTTGCCTTTTGAGCTTTTTGCCACAGTAGACCTCTGCTTCCACAAATGAGAGCTTTGTCCCATATTTCTGGGGTTTTTACAACTGCCAGTGCTATTAGTTGGGTGCCCTTTCAGAACATTCCACTGGCTCTGGCACACTGGACACGCATCCTAGGACCTCCACTCTAGACAGCAATCCAGATCCAAGTAGGTTAAAGCAAGAACAATTACCCCTCAGACTGACTGCTTTGTCTCCCTACAATCTGCAGGCCAGGAGCTCTGAAGCCACCATTGTGCGGCAAGCCACCTTGCTTCAGCCACTTCTCCCTTGGGGGGAAGAGTTCAGACTTCATTCCTGGACCCTCTGTTCTCAAAGTCTACTGACCTCTCACTTTGTCTTTGGCATTTATGGGTTGAAAATTCTGGAAACCTCCACAGCTGCTGGTGATCCACTCTTCTGAAGTCCCTCCAGCCATGGCTGGTCAGGAGCCCTGGGGCTCAAATCGCCAACTTACATGTGGCTGGTCTCCCAGTACACTACGATGGACCCTTTCTGTCTGACAGCTGGGCTGCTGTCAGTGGGAGGTTTGTTTTTCTCTGTCACTTTGTGGGTTCTGTAGCACTAAAGTTTGTTTAGAGTCATTTTTATAGGTATTTGAGGTGGTTATGGAGGGGCCATAGATAGTTTTCCTGCTTCTACTCCTCCATTTTGTCTCCACCCCTAGATTGCATTTTTAAAAGGTGTAGAATGTGCACAACATGGAAGAGAGAAAACCATTTGCAAAAGCTGTCAGGTGGCACTTTTAGAGCTTTAAGAGGATATTCTTGATGCAGACATAGATAAGTAACAGGGAAGTTGGGAAAGGTATGTTGGTGGTTGTTGATGTCCTTTCAATTAACTTCATTTGATGATACCATCAGTGATATTTTTTCCAATAGTTCAGTAATTTTCCATTTTTCAAGTCTATAGAGAAATGCTCTCAAAATTATTTCACAGTTTTCTTGCCTACAG
>NW_027185761.1:77375374-77420892 GCF_028583685.1 Petaurus breviceps papuanus
TCTGTCTGTCTGTCTGTCTCTCTCTCTCTCTCTCTCTCTCTCTCACACACACACACACACACACACACACACACACACACACACACACTTCCTTCTAGAGAATGTCTGGAGCTAAAGTGTTATCAACCAAGAGCGGTGGTTTTACTTTCACCAATACAGAAAATAACGTTTTATAGAAATATCAGTAGATATTCTTGCCCATATCTTTTCTTGTTGTTCTGCTTGCTCCATTATGTGCAGCTTCATCCCTAAATGCTCTGGGGATGATCTGGCATCGTTGGGCCTCCTGTCGGCCCCTCTGAAGGTTTGCCTTGGCTTCCAGCGCTCTTTGGTGTTTTTTGAGGCAGCACTCCTCCTAATTTTCCACCAACACCTCCTGTAGCGTTTTGTAAATGACTTTATTTTTAACCTGCTGATAGCATTGGCTGCTGTGTCTCTCTTCTTGGCAAAGAGATCCTTGTCCTGCTATATGTTGCACACCTGCTTTCAGTTATGGGCGATGGATCTTAGAGGGGAAAATTGGCAGACTGAATATGTCAAGACCAGAGAGACCAGGATGGTGAGGGACCTTAACTATGCTAAATGAATACCTGCTGAAGGAACCAGGGATGGTTGTATTGGAGAAGAGAAGCTATAAGTGGGCATAATGGCTGTCACTGTTTGAAGGGTTGTCATGTGAAGTAGAGATTAGATCTGTGCTACACAGGTTCATGGAGCAAAACTAGGGTAAAGAGGTAGAAGCTTCAAGGAGATTTAGAGCTGATATAAAGACTGATTTACTAACAATCAGAGATATCTCAAAGTAGAAGGATGGTGTTTCCTTCCTGTCTTCAAAGGTCTTTAAATGCAAGATGGTCAGTGATGTTATAGAAGAGACTCTTGTACTGGTATAGGTTGGGCTACATGGCCCAGGAGGTTCATCCAGTCATCGATTGAATAAATTCAATTGACCATTCCTAGGTAAAGGCAGTCTCTGAACTCTTTGGGTTTTCTTGCTATTGTGATTATTAGATTAAATCATGAGTTCTCTGAGGACAGAGACTTTCTGCCTCTTTTTGTATCCTCTGTACTTAGTACAGTACCTGGCATATAGTCAGCACCTAAAAAAATATTGATTGCAAAGGTTAAACTTCTTTAGGAGGTAGTTCTGAACATTATCAGTGTCTGTTCCTTTATCCATTTCCTATATTTGGCATCAATAGAATATTTAAATAGGTCATTCAGAAGCTATTGCATTTGTTTCAAGTGTCTCATCATCTATAACCCTCCTTCCTATTTTCTCTAACTAGTAGGTGTAATGAACATCCCCAATAACTAAGAAATGACTCACATATTGTTAACAAGAGCTGACTGGGTTCAGTGGATAGAGCACTGAGCTTAAAGTCAGGAGCACCCAAATTCAAACCTGAACTCAGACGTTTTTAGCTCTGTGATCCTGGTCAAGTCATTTAACTTCTGCTTATTTTACTTTCCTTATCTCTAAAATGGAAATAATAATAGTATCTCCTTCATAGGGCTGTGAGGATCAAATGACATAATATTTATAAAAAGTGTTTGGCACAAAGCCTAGAACATAATAGGCACTATATAAATGTTTCTCTTCCCTTCCCCTTCCCTCAGTGGATGGAGCACTGGTCCTGAAGTCAGTTAAACTAAGGTTCAAATCTGCCTTCTGACATTTACCAGCTGTGTGACCCTGGGTAAGTCACTTGACCTTTGATGGTCTCAGTTTCCTTTTCTATAAAATGAGGATGATAATGGTATCTATCTTTCAGGTCTTTATGGGGATACGAAGAGTTAATATTTATAAAGCACTTTGCCAGTTGTAAAAGGTTGTGTAAATGCTAGCTATGGTTATGATTAGGTAGCTGTCTCTTTTCATTTCAGATATAGTAAAATAAATTTTAGGATGTTATTTGCTGCTTTCCATGTTTAATATTTCTTAATGCTTTTCTGGATGGAAGTACTCATGAGAAGCCTCCTGAGTTGTCAGTAGGTCTTTGACTTCCTTTGTTTCTTAATCTTGAGCCATATTTTACCTCTTGCTTTGTCCTGTTATCTCCTCTGACTGCCTTCCCATTGGAATCACTGACCAGCAATGTAAACGTTGAGTTGGTTGGGAGTGTCACCTGGAGTTATTTACAACTTTCTCAACCTGTGTGATAAGCTGCCATTCCCAGCATGGTGGTCTTTTCACTTCGTTCATTTTGAAGACTTCAGGGTGAAATGATTGGATCTCAGATGTGAAGGAGCGTGGTCTTAGAGACCTCCTTGTCTTCTTCTCTCATTAGACAGATACCCCAAATGGGGCCTGGGCTTGTCTTCTGACACAGTAACACACATCATGCCAATTCCTTTATTTTCCTCTTCAGGAAGAACTTTGGCTGAAACTTCTTTATGTATTCGCAGGCTTCATTTAGAGTCAGAATGTCATTACCGCTATTGCCTGTTTGCTACAGGACTAAAGCTAACTGTATTTGGGCAAATGTCTCACATGTAGAGCAACATCAGTTTTTAAAAGTTGATAGATGACCTACAAGCTCATTCTTAGTATTCCTACATCCCTTTTCCTTCACTCTACAACTAGAGTCAATTCATAGAAAGTCTGCCTCCCAAACCTCTCTCATATCTGGCCCCTTCTCTTTGCTCTCATGACTACCATGTTCATCCAGGCCCTCATCACCTCTCACCTGGAATATTTCATTAGCCTCCTCACTGGTCTCTCTGTATCCAGTCTCTTACCTCCATTATACATCTTCAATATAGCTATTAAATTGATATGGTTCATGCTCAGTTATGACCATATATCAATGCCCTGCTCAAGAGGCTTCTGTAGATGCATATTTCCACTAGGAGAAAATGCAGCCTGCTCTCTTTGGCTTTGAAAACCCTTAACCTCCAACCTATTGTAACAAGTTTACCTCTTTATTCCAGTTTATTATGTGGGAGATTTGTATGACTTATCACTGAAGGACTTGTTCTGTGAGTTAATTAAGAGTCTCCTAATTGGTTGCTGAATCAGAGGAGCTAATGATTCATTGGCTGTAAAGAGATCAATGTATCTTTGGCCACTCTGATCCTCTCTGGTTGCAAAGCATGAGAGGTTTATTTCGAGCTATGTTCTGAAAGTAGTGTAGGGGAAAAAATGATTGACATGACATCTGTGTGGTCATGGAATTCAATGCACATGCCCTGCCTAGGCAAGCCTGAGCCAGGGTCTGCAATTGTCTCTTCTGTATTAATTCTTTCTTCATCCTAGGCACATAAACTCCTATGATGGTAATGTCCAGGTTTGGAAATAACCTTCTGACTTTGAAAGGTCAAGAAACCTTGGGTTTTATTAGGTTTGAACTTCTCTTGGTAGGAGAAGCTTCTTCATTGGAGATAATGACCACCAAGAAGAAGAGGTCTGGTGTAAGCTTGGCATATTATCAGAAGAGTTGGAAGAACAGTACCAAGTTGCAGTGAAATGTAAAATGTAAACGGCATTATATTCTGGTGAAGATTAAATGCCAGTCTCTCAGAAGCCTGTAAGTCATTTTAAGAAAGTTATTAAATCTTATTTTCTGTTTTATTATTAAATGAGTGCTTATGAGAGTTCTGTGTTTAGCATTCCTTTTGTGTGTAGGAATAAATTACCTCTCCCATGAATAATTCTTAGTGAACATTGAGGGTGTTTTTACTTCTTTCTTTGGGAAGGTTCAAGTCATAACCTAAGCTTTAATCAATTTTCCTGTGGCACTAAGTTTGGGGTTGCACAAGACATAGAGGGTGGGAAGCAGGAGCCTCTGCCACTCTTCTTAGAGGCAGGCTCCTCCAGGGTTGAACCTGGTCCAAACCACATACCTGGTTAGCACAGAACCCCAACCCAAGTGGGCACAGATAAGCAATCTCTCAATAATAGATCCTTTTTCCTGACCTCTCAGATAACTCTCTCTTCCAATCAATTTAGCCTGTTGGATGTTGTCTGGATGTGTATTTTCTAGGCTTTCTCATCTCTCCAGCTCTATGCTCTATAGGACCCTGGGCACTGTCATATGACCTGTTTGGGCCATGTGTTCCACCACTGCTCCCTTAGGACTCCTGGGACTCCTCATCTTCCCCAGAGCTCAGCTCATTTTGTGTCTTCTCTCCCCTAGAGTGTGAGCTACTTGGGGTCAAGGTCATTTGTGTATTTTTTTTCCATTTGTATTCCTTCCAATTAGCAGAATGTTTTACATATAGGAAATGTTTAGTATATTTATAAATTTTCCTTCCTTCCTTCCTTCCTTCCTTCCTTCCTTCCTTCCTTCCTTCCTTCCTTCCTTCCTTCCTTCCTTCCTTCCTTCCTTCCTTCCTTCCTTCCTTCCTTCCCTAAGTCGTTAGTTGGCAATTCAGCAGCTTTTCCTAGCCAATAACTAATCACTGCTCAGTCTTGGATTCAGCTGGGATCTCAAAGTTCCCTTCCAGCTCTAAGACCAGCTGGTGATTGGTCATAGATTTTGGAGTATGAGGAGGCACCTTTCACTTTTTTGATGTTTCACTCATCCCGTAAACAGAAAACAATATTTGGTTCAATAAAATTGTCACCAAAAGGAAAACTCTATGCTAGAATAGTTAAACTGGAGATGAAACCCTGTTTCAGTGACAGTCAGTCACAGGATCTTGTTGACAGAATATCTACTTGTGCTCTCTTGGGATTTGGGGAAGTCTCCTCTGAGCCTCAAGGACCTGCAGTAGCTTAGATGTGAAGGGGGACTTTGGGACCCCAAGCCATCTGGGTTCTCATCAATTTGGTGACTCTCTCCACCAGGATGGCACCCGAGGTTCCTTACCCAGTGCAGGCAGGCTTTGTGAAGGGCTGTGGACAGAGATATTTCTCAGACAGTCCTTAGCGCTTGGATGATAAGCAGTGGCAACTCAGAGGTACTCTGCTGTGCTGGCTCTTGGTGGGTGGGCACACTGTCCATGGATGAAGCATCCTTGAAGGTTTTCCAGCTAGGGAGGACCTGCTAGTACTTGGATCCACTAAGAGCCCAGAGTCCCCATCAAGCCCCAAGAGTTGCCAGAGGAGGATTATGTGGGAATAGCAAGAAAGCTTCATAGGTGCCCCTGAGGAGGTTTGCTGGGGCACGAGTTCATCTCCAAAGCGCCTCATCCAAAACCTGGTGCTGGAGGGTCTAGCTGAGGCACAGATGCTCAGTCCTCAGCTCTCTATGAGAAGTAGAGAGGTTTGTTCAACCTGATTTGTGGATGAAACAAAGAATTGAGGCTGGAGGGAAGGCCATTAGACATAATTAAGGTCCCAAGTGCAGCCTATGCATTGTGGAGCCTTCATGGTCCCTTCCAACGCTGCCCTGGTCCTTAAGAAATGTCAAATGCATACAAAGTGCCTGCTTAGCTGGCCCCAGTCAGGGAATTTTCAAGTTAAAGCAGTAAAACATTTGCTGACCCAGGGCACATAAATTACATCATTACCTAACGAACTGGGGCAGGGTGCCTTGGAATGCTGAAGCCCTTTGGAGAGGTGTGAGCTCTGCCCGTGATTACGGTGATTTAGACAGGAGCAGCTCAGGGCAGACAATATTAATTTAGGAGTGACTCATTATGCTCAGTACCGGTCTGGAATCTAATGAGCTGATTCAAATATATTCAGTTCTGTGGGAAAATTTTACAGAGAATTCACCCAATGGGCAGCATGGGGATGTGAAAGAAACTCTCCCCCAAAGAAAAATCCTTCCACTGAGGCTACTCTGCCCCCCCCCATAGTAAAATAAAGTAAAGGATTTTCTTTTTCAGAGCTGGGCTTCTGGAATTGCTAGATTAGGGGAGGGGGGGAAAGACAAGTTAAATCCATTTGGAAATAGAGTGCTTGGGGCTGGCAAATGCATTTATTTAATATTTCAGATTAAATGCAGGTGAGCATTTATGAAGTATTCAAGAAAGAGGCAAATGAGTCAGTAAAGGGGGCCAGAAAGTGTTGACTTTTTGGTGATTTGGGACCAGACAAGTATTTGCTATGAGGAAGGGAGTTTTTAATGAAAGGTATTTGAAATTCTAAGTTGTGAGAAGACCTTGCAAGGTCATCTTCCCTCTCTCCCTGCCTTAAAAGAGCTGACAATCCTTCTTGTTCTCAGAAAGGGAGACTTCCTAGGCTTTCTTCAATTGTTTTAGAAACAAGGAATGTACCTCTGACCTTCACAAACATCGTCACATACCAATATTTCCACCTAGAAAAGAACAACTGCAGGTGAAAGCATGAATCCCATTATCTACAGCTTCCCTTAAACATCAGCTATATGGATGATCCAAGCAGCAGTTTTCACAGCTGGGTCTTATTGTCCAGTTGTGGCCTGAACCTCTTCCTGATCTTAGCTGCCCTTCCTCTTGATCTGGGCTGGGTGTTTTCTGGAAGGGCTTCATGGGTCTTCCTCCCTTTCTCCCCTTGTTGATGGTATAGTTGTCACTAGTCTTTTCTCCATCTCAAAAATTTTCACTCTGTTCCCTCCCCACAAAAACTAATAACTCTCTATTTCAGCAAGTTAGCAAACTCAAGTGAAACAAACCCTCACATTGTCCATGACCAAAAATGTATATCTCACTCTGTACCCTGACAGAAATTATCTAGCTCTTCCTCCTGTGGCAATATATAGGAAGAATGGTGATTCATGTGGATTTAGTTTATCTATATTTTGTATCAGGAGACAGCTAGGTGCTTCACTGGACAGAGACCTTGGCCTGGAGTCAGGAAGATCTGAGTTCAAATCTGGTCTCAGACACTAATTGTGTTACCCTGGTCAAATCACTTAACTTCTATCTGTCTCAGTTTCCTCATCTGTTAAATGAGTTAGAGAAGGAACTGGTGAACCACTCCAGTATCTTTGCCATAAAACCCCATGGACAGTGTGCTATGGTGCACAGGGTTATGAAGAATCAAATATGACTTAATAATGGGAAAACAACATTTTTTATCTTTGTATATTTATTTTATAACTTTGCTAACATTAGCAATTGTATGGTCCTTGTATTTCCCCTTTTGGGCCATTCATTTATGGCTCAGTTAATATACTTGAAATTTTTTCCATTTAAATTTTCTATTAATATTTCCATTAACCAGGGGTGGCTAGGTGGCTCAGTGAGTAAGAGCACCGACCTCAGAGTTGGGATGACTTGGGATTGAATCCAGGCTCTAATACTTAGCACCATACCCAGAAATAACTGACCATGTAACCTTGAGCAAGTTCCTTAACCCCAATTGCTTAAAAATATTTCCATTAATCTGTATGTACAAATGGAAAAGGAGGTACAAAAGCTAATAGAAGAAAATTATCTTTCAGGGGAAAAGATGGGTAGTGAATGAAATAAGGGACTTAATAAGCTTTCCTGATGAAAAGACCAGAACTGAACAGGAAATTCAATCATCAAATACAAGACTCAAGAGAAGCATAAAAAGGTAAACGGGAAAAAACATGTTGTTCAATAAGATTTAAACTGTTTTCCCTACATGGGAAGATGATACTTGTAACTCTTGAGCACTGTTTCTCTGTTAGAGCAGTTAGAGCAGTTAGAAGGAATATATATAGACAGAGGGTATGGGTACAAGTTGGCTTTGATGTGATGATATGTAAAAAATTAAGGGGTTAAAAAAGGATTGTACTGGGAGAAGAGAATGGGAGAGGCAGAATAAGGTAAATTACAACAAGAGGTGCAAAAGACATATTACAGAGGGAGAGAAGAGAGGGGACAAGCATTGTTTGAAACTTGATCTCATTGGATTAGGCTCAAAGAAAAAATAACCCTCAAATGAATATAGAAATTTATCTTATCCTATAGGGAAAGAGGAGGGGGAAAGGGGGAAGAAAAAGGAAAAGGGAGGGTGATAGAAGGCAGGATAGACTGAGGTAGTTGGTGGTCAGAAGCAAAACTCTTGTGAGGAGGAACAAACTGAAAGGAGAGAGAAAAACATAAACAAGGGAAAAATAGGATGGAGGGAAATACATAATTAGTCATCGTAACTGTGAAAGTGAATGGGATGAACTCCCCCATAAAATGGAAGTGGAGAGCAGAATGGATTAAAAACCAGAATCCTACAATATGTTGTTTACACGAAAAACATTTGAAGCAGAGAGATACAAACAGAGTAAAGGTAAAAGGCTGGAGCAGAATATATTATGCTTCAGCTGAAGTTAATAAAAAAAAAGCAGCAGCAGCAATCCTTATCTCAGACAAAGCAAAAGTAAAAATAGTTCTAATTAAAAGAGATAAGGAAGGAAACCACATCTTTCTGAAAAAGGTGCCATAGACAATGAAGTTGCATCATTAGTAAACATATATGCACCAAGTGGCATAGCATCTAAATTCTTAGAGAAGAAGTTAAGTGAATTACAGGAAAAAATAGATGGCAAAACTACACCTCCCTCTCCCCTCTCAGAACTAGGTAAATCTAACTACAAAATTAAAATAAAAAAGAAGTTAAGGAGGTGAATAGAAATTTTGAAAAGTTACATGTGATAGATCTCTTGAAAAAATTGAATGGGGATAGAAAGGAACAAACATTTTTCTCAGAAGTACATGGTACTACACAAATATTGGCCATGTACTGGGACATAAAAATCTCACAATCCAATGAAGAAAAAGCAGAACTATTAATTACCTGATTTTCAGATCATGATGCCATAAAATTATGTGTAATAAAAGACCATGGAAAGATAGGCTAAAAACTAATTGGAAACTGAATAATCTAATCTTAAAGAATGAGTGGGTCAAACAACAAATCATAGAAACAATAAATAACTTCATGCAATAGAATGACAATAATGAGAAAACATACTAAAACATATGGGAAGCAGCAGAAGCAGTTCTCTTCTCCATATGTTTTAGAAAAAAGGCCTTTGTCAGAGACATGTTGTAAAAATTCTTTCCCAATTTTCTGCTTCCCTCCTAATCTTGGTTGCATTGGTTTTGTTTGTGCAATAACTTTTCAATTTAATGTAATCAAAATTATCCATTTTGCATTTCATAATGTTCTACAGCTCTTGTTTGGTCATAAATTCCTCCATTCTCCATAAATCTGACAGGTAAACTATCCTTGGCTCCCCTAATTTGTCTATAGTATCAGCCTTTATACCTAGATGGTGTACCCATTTGGACTTTATTCTGGCATATGGTGTCAGATGTTGGTCTATGTCCAGTTTCTGCCATATTATTTTCCAGTTTTCCCAGCAGTTTTTGTCAAACAGTGAGTTCTTATCCCAGAAGCTGGAGTCTTTCTGTTTCTCAAACCTCAGATTGTTATAATTATTTACTACTGTGTCTTGTGTACCATCTATTCCACTGATCTACCCTTCTGTTTCTTAGCTAGTACCAAGTAGTTTTGATGATTGCCGTTTTATAATACAATTTAAGATCTGGTATGGCTAGGTCACCTTCCCCAGCATTTCTTTTCATTAATTCCTTTGATATTCCAGACCTTTTCTGTTTCCAGATGAATTTTGATATTATTTTTTCTAGCTCTAAAAAATAATTTTTGGTAGTTTGATTAGTATAGCACTGAATAAGTAAATTAATTTGGGTAGTTGTCATTTTTATTATATTAGCTTGGCCTACTTATGAGCAACTGATTTTTTTTCCAATTATTTGGATCTGATGTTATTTGTGTGAAAAGTGTTTTGTAATTGCGATCATATAGTCCCTGGGTTTGTTTTGGCAGGTAGACTCCCAAATATTTTATAATGTCTACAGTAACTTTAAATGGAATTTCTCTTTATGTATCTTTCAGCAAAAGCAGTTCTTAGGGGAAATTTTATATTTCTTACTGCTTGTAAGAATAAAATAGAGAAAGAGATCAGTGAATTGGGCACGCAGCTAAAAAAAAGTTAGAAAAAGAACATTTTAAAATTTCCCAATCAAATACCAAATTAGAAATTCTGAAAGTCAAAGAAGAGATTAATAAAATTGAAAGTAAAAAAATAAAATAAATAATACATAAAACTAAAAGCTGGTTTTATGAGAAAAAATAAAATAGATAAACCTTTTTTAAAATTTGTTTTAAAACAAAAAAAAATTATTAGTAACCAAAATGAAAACAGTGAATTCACCATCAATGAAGATGAAATTTAAAGCAATAATTAGGAGATATTTTGCCCAATTATACATCAATAAAACTGACAATCTAAGTGAAATAGATGAATATTTGCAAAAATATATATACATATATATATATATATATATATATATAAATTGTCCATATTACAGAAGAGGAAATAAAATACTTTACTTCATTTTAGAAAAAAGAAATTGAACAAATCATCAAAGAACTCCCTAAAAAATTCTCCAAGGCCAGATGGATTTAAAAGTGAATTCTACCAAACACTTAATGAATAAGTAATTCCAATAGTATATAAACTTTTAGAAAAAATAGGAAAAGGAGTCCTACCAAATTCCTTTTATGACACAAATATGGTGCAGATACCCAAACCAGGAAGAGCCAAAACAGTGAAAGACTAATTGTAGACCAATTTCCCTAATGAGTATTGATGAAAAAGTTTTAAATAAAATATTGTCAAAAATATTACAGTGATTTATCATGAAGATAATATCCTGTGATAAGGTGGGATTATACCAATAATGCAGGCTGGTTCAATATTAGGGAAACTATCAGCATAATTGACCATATCAGTAACAAAACAAGCAGAAATAATATGTTTATCTCAATACACGGAGAAAAAGCTTTTGACAAAATGCAGTACTAATTCATATTAAAAACACTAGATAACATAGGAATAAATGGAGTTTTCCTTAAAATGATAAGCAGTATCTATCTAAAATCATCAGCAAGCATTATATGTAATGGGGATAAGCTAGAAACATTTCCAATAAGATCAGGGGTGAAACAAAGATGCCTGTTATCACCACTATTATTCAAAATTGTACTAAAAAATATTGACATTAGCAATAAGAGAAGAAAAAGAAATGAAAGGAATTAGAAGAGGCAAGAAGGAAGAAAAACCATGACTCTGCAGAAGATATGATGATATACTTAAAGAATCCTAGGGAATCAACTAAAAATCTGCTTGAAACAGTTAACAACTTTAGCAAAGTTGCAGGATATAAAATAAACCCATATAAATCATCAGCATTTCTATATATTACCATCAAAGTCCAGCAGCAAGAGATAGAGAAATTTCATTAAAACTGTAGACAATATAAAAAATTTGGGAGTCCACCTGCCAAGACAAACTCAGGAAAAATATAAATACAATGACAAAACATTTCTCACGCAAATAAAGTTAGTCCTAAACAACTGGGAAAATATTAATTGCACATGAGTAGACCAAGTTAATATAATAAAAATTACAATTCTACCTAGATTAATTTACTTATTCAGTGCCATACAAATCAAACTACTAAAAATATTTTAAAGAGCTACAAAAAGAACAACAAAATCCATCTGGAAGAAAAAAAAAGGTAAAAAATATCAAGGGAATTGATGAAAAAAGTTCGAAGGATGGTGGCCTGGGTGTACCAGATCTAAAAGTATATTCTAAAGTGGCAATCATCAAAACTATTTGGGACTGTCTGAGAAATAGAAAGATGAATCAGTGGAATAGGGCAGGTACACAAGATGAAATATGTAATGACTACAGTAATCTACTGTTTGATAAACCCAATGATTCCAGCTTCTGGAATAAGAACTAACTATTTGACCAAAACTGCTGGGAAGACTGGAGAATAGTGTAGCAGAAACTGGGCATAGACAAATTTCCTACACCGTATACCAAGGTAATGTCAAGATGGGTACATGATTTAGACATGAAGAGTGACACCAAAACGCCATAAGCAAGTAGGAGAGCAAGGAATAATTTTCCCGTCAGATTTATGGAGAGGGGGAAAATGTATGACCAAACAAGAGAGAGAACACCATGAAATTCAAAATGAATAACTTTGATAACACTAAATTAGAAAGAGTTGACACAAACAAAGCCAGTGCAACCAAGATTAGAAGGAAAGCAGAAAGCTGGAAAATAATTTTTATTACCAGTGTCTCTGATAAAGGTCTCATTTGTAAAATATATAGAAAACTGAGTTAAATTTATAAGAATACAAGTCATTCCCCAGTTGATAAATGGTCAAGAGATATGAACAGGCAGTTTTCAGAGGAAGAAACTAAAGCTATTCATAGTCACATGAAAAAAATATTCTAAATAACTATTGATTAGGGAAATACAAATTAAACAGGTACCACCTTCCATCTATTAGATTGACTTATATGAAAGGAAAGGAAAATTATAAATATTAGAGATAATGTGGGAAAATTGGAAAACTAATGCATTGTTGGCAGAGTTGTGAACTGATCCTAATGTTCTGGAGAACAATTTGAAACTATGCCTGAATGGCTATAAAACTGTACATACCCTTTAACCGAGCAATACCACTACTAAGTTTGTATCCCAAAGAGATGATAGAAAAATAAAAAGGACCCACAGATATAAAAATATAGTAGCTCTTTTTGTGGTGGCAAAAAATTGGAAATTGAGGGGATGCCCATCCTCTGGGGAATGGCTGAACAAGTTGTGGTATATGAATGTAATACAATAATATTGTTCTATAAGCAATGATGAGCAGACATATTTCTGAAAAACCTGGAAAGACTTACATGAACTGATGCTTAGTGAAGTGAGTAGAACCAAGAGAACATTGTACACAGCAACAGCAGCATTATGTGATGATTAACTATGATAGACTTAGCTCTTCTCAGCAATACAGTGATCCAAGAGGAAAATGATAACCACATCCAGAGAAAGGACTATGGTGTCTGAATACAGATAAAAACATACTATTTTTGGTTTTTTAGTTTTTATGTTTTTTCTTCCTTGTGGTTTTTCCCTTTTGTTCTGATTCTTCTTTTATGACATGACTAATGTGCAAATGTTTAACATGATTATGCATGTATAACCTACATCAGAGTGCTTGATTACTTGGGGAAGAGGGGGAGAAAGGAGGGATGAAAAAAAATTGGAACTAAAAATTTTAAAAAATGAATGTTGAAAACTATCTTTACATGTAATTGGAAAAATAAAACACTCAAGGGGAAAAAAAAGAAAAAAAGGCCATTGGATCTGACAACTAAGAGATCACTGGCAACTTTGGAGAGAATAATTTTAGTGGAAACAGATCAGAAGGCACATTATAAAGGGTTAAGAAGAAATTAAGACAAGAGGAAATGGAAGCACCCATTGCAGATAGCATTCTCAAATAGTCTAGTCACTAAAGACAGAAGATATATGGTAGGAGGGTTAATAGGGATGCCGAGATCAAGTGAGAGTTTTTGGAGGACACAGAAGATATGGGTATGTTTGTAGACAGCAGTATTCTATTTAAGAACTTTTTGTTTCTGTATATGATTGTACTTATTCTTACGAGGTAAGGATTTTACAGTGAGTATTTGTCTTTTTGTCTTTTGGAATATTGTATTCCAAGATTTTCTGCCTTTTATAGTATTTGCTATCAATTCTTCCGTGATACTCATTGTTGCTTCTCAAACCTTAAATTTTCTTCTAGTTTCTTATTTTATTTGTTGCTTTGATTTCTATTCTGGATTTCTTTTAGAAAGTTTCTGGTGGAGTCTTTTTCTTTTCACTTCATCTTCTTTTTCCAGTAAATTGTGGAACTTTCTTTTTATGTTTTCTTGAAATATGGCACCCAAATTGAAGTTTGGTCATAGGTTTCAGAAAATTCAATGATTTTTAAATCATTTTTTTCCTTGACCTCTTTCTCAAGAGGCTGTTTTTGCTATTCACATTTTTTTTTCAGTTAGTGGATTTTGTCTCATATCTCTTGCTTTTCTCATATAGTAACTGAGTTATGTTTGATCATTTCTAGGTCTCAATGAGCCTGTTACTTAGGTAAGATTTTCAACCCCCAAGTCAAAACCATGTATTCCCCTTCCAATTCTTTGCTCCAGAGCTCTTATTTCATTTATAATTCCTTTTTCATTCTTTTCACTTTTTCTTGCAGGTACAACTGAAGTCCTTGGGCAAAGTGTTTCCCCATGTGACATTCTGCTTGCAGTTGCTATGAAGCTCCTCTCTTCTTTGGGGTTCACCTCTCAGATTTCTCTTGGGTCAACAATGCATCTGTAGGGTTTGGTATTGATTTCTGTTGGTATCTTATCTTTTCAGGACTTCAGTCCTTGATTTGAATTCTTGTGCCAGAGCCAGGCTCTCCCATCTCCTACATTTTATATTGGGTGTTCAGACCCTGTTTGATCTTGACTTTAATCACCTGGGTTTATGCTGCTGGCTTCTACATTTCATGGTTTGTCTGTGCTCAGAGATGTAGCAAGCTTTAATGTCCCTGGGTGTTGTTTTGCAATTGACTGTACTTCTCCAGGGTGCTGCTGAGGGTTTCTATCCCCACCAGTGTCTTTCTGGTCTGCATATGGCTTCAGGAGTCTTTCTTCTCCCTTCCATTCCCTCCCCACCAGAGAGAAACACAGAGACAGAGAAAGAAAACTTCCCTGTTCTGAATGATACTTTTGGCTTCTGTCACCTGAGCTCATTTTGGCTTGTCGGTAAGGATATGTACCTTTAGTATACAGCTATTTTGAGGAAGTCTAGGCTAGTTGAAGGCACTTAAAATATTTCTATTTTGATTTATTGATCATTATTGGATCTGTTCTCTTCTTTAAATCATTGCTAGAATATATGTGGGATCCTCTATGACTTTCCTACTTCCATCTTAACCAAAAACAGGTTCCAGTGTTTGTGACATCATTGGAGTCAGGAAATATTTCCTTCTTCCTAGTCTTTTGGGCTTTGCTCTGCAACTTCTGTTATTCCCTGAAATCCAGGGCAATTAGGAAGTCACTCTACCAAATCTAAATGTAGCTTGGGATGTCCTGGTTCAGTTTTGGAAAATGAAGCCCGGTCACCTCTAGTCATGCTTATTAGAATTGTCTGAGAGGCTGAGATGACTCCTCTCCCTTCCCATGATTGCCACTCTCCTGAAGGGATGATTGGAAGGGAGGACTGACCTGCTGGAGCAGCCTGAAGGAAGGACAAAGAGGGAAACTGAGAAAGGGACACAGCAAGAGAATATTAGATGGACATTTGTCTAAGAAACTGCCTGGGCTCCTGTCCAACGGTGGGCAAGAAGGGAGATACGACAGCTTCTATGAAGAAGAGAGGGCAGCAGGAGATGCTATTCCTACTGTAGGGAGTCACTGTGTGATGCTTCCTCTGCTTCTGGAAGGGCTCCTGAGGAGGCTGCTGGGCCTCCTCTAGGGCAGTGACTGGTGTTGAGCCCAGAGAGCCAGGTTCAAATCCTGCCTCAGGCATGTATGAGATGCATGCTCCTGGTCAAGCCACAACTGCTGGAAGGCTCACTTTCCTCATCAGTGTCATGGGACACTGCTACTTAAGAAAATGCCAACTTTCAAGACCTGGTTTCCAGACCCACCTTTGAAACTTCTGGGCTGTATGACCCTGGGCAAATTACTTTACCTTCCAGTGCTCTGGGATACTGGCTATCTGAGCTGACAAATGACAGACAAGGTACTGACCTGCATTAGGACAGGAATTTTGCTATTCCAAGGAAATGATGGGTTCTGTCCCTCTCCCATAAAAGTTTATAGTTATGGTTATTAGGAGAATCTTTGTACCTGCCTCCAGGGCCCAGCGCAGTGCCCAGCAGATAAGAGAAGCTCTACTGGAAACCCTCTTCCAGGGCATGAGCTACAGTTCTGACCACTATGGCCCCTGAGGATCAGCCTGGCGTCAAGCTCGGTCATGCTTGTTATAGAACTAAGACCAAGCCTGGTTTATGAGGCCAGAGGACAGGACATCTTAGAGCTGTAGAAATGGGAATGGGTTACTAAGGGAGATGTTTCATTTTCTCTCTCTTTTAACAAAGTTCTTTTCTAGGACCTCAACAGTGGGGAGCTAATAAGAGTACACAAAGCAGAAAAGAAACAGAAAATCTCTACTCTAGCCCCTAAGAACATCTAATTAAGGATCAAAAAAATGGTCAGAATTAAAAAAAAAACCTAAAATTGTTTGTGTTCATGCATGTATTATCCTTAATAGGCAACACCTCTGTCCAGTGTGCTTGGCTCATCTTTATTAGGCCAAATGGAAATTGTCCCCCTCTCTCTCAGGAGCCCGGTGATGGAGGCATACATCCATCTTAGTCTTTCACTGCCCATCTAATCAGGTTGCTCAATCTCTGTATTAAGGGGAGATCTCTAGGACCAGAGATGTCACATCTATATAATCTGCTTCATGTGTTCATGGGGAAAGGGGCATTTTCCACTTCTTGTCCCTTCCCGAATACCCTCTTTTGAGCCAGCCTTCTTTGGCAGGTAGATTGTTGGTGTTTGACTGAATTCTGCTACCCTGCTTCCCTTTCTACTCCCTCAGCATTGCCGATCTCCCATTGGGCACTTCCCCCATGCCAGGAAACCCATAGCTTGTTTCCATGCAGCTTGTGAACTTTCTCTCTTTATTAGCTTCCACTTCAAGACTTAGCCTTTATTAACTCAGATCCATTTCATTATCAGAGATTGGTAAATGCCAGCTTGGCAAATGGAACTCAAGTCATGCCGTCCTGTCTCTCTCTAACTGGACCAATCAATTCAATTGGTGTCACGGATGTGGAAGCCGTTCAGTGTCTCTGCAGTGATTTGTCACTGAGGAGCAGTTTCAGGGCATTTCACAGTTGTAGGCCAATGTTTATTTCAGGTCTTATCATCAGTATGCACTTCTTACACAGATAAATTAATTCCTTTCATCTGTCATTATAGGAACAAAGGAAATGCATTTTTGGCAGCTCCACAGTCTTTAGACCATTGAGAACTGACCTGATTGCCTGGCTTCCTGGTCTCCCCAGTTTCCCATCAAAAACTGCTGTGGAATTCATGGGGTTCCAGCTGGAAAACAGGAATGAGTTCATGGGTAGGGATATACATGGAGTTTTCTATTCTCTCCTAAACAGAAGTCAAAACATTTGGGTCTTAGTCCAGGCCCATAAAACTAGCTTTAAAGCCTTTGTCCATGCCAGGCAATCATTCTGGGCCTTTGTTCTCTACCTCTGTCAAAGGAGGAGTTTTAAGGAGGGGCTTTTAGGTGCCCCCCAGCTATTAACTTCTCTGAGCACATTATTCTCCTTCCCGGTGAATGTAGATGAGAAATTTGCTTCTTAGCCAACAAAGAGAGTGATGCCCTTGGGTTAGACTGGGTCCTACTAATTTATAGAGGCAGGAAGTTTGATAGATAGACAGACAGACAGATAGATATAGATAGATATGAATATATACATATGTGTGTATTACAATAGCAGGTTCTTAATTTGAGAACTGTGAGGCAAAAGAAAAGTAGAGCTCAGAGACCAACAAGCCTGTGGGTCTTTTTTGTATCTGCCATATCTGATGACAACATGGATCACTCAGTTCCCTGGTGCCTAGGTTAGGTTGAACTGATCATTCTGCTCATGATTAAATGAACAGAATTAAATAAATCAGTGGTACCAATGGACTCCTCTTCCTGTGAAGCAACATTCTACACTTTTCTTCAGTTCTGTACCAGAGGTGCCAAAGGTGTTAGAATGGGAACAGAGAGCCCCTCTGGCCTCTGCCCTCAGAACCGCTGGATTTTGGTTGAGTTCTGTCCAACACAGAGTTACAGAGTACCTAAGCTGGGTAAGGCACAGTTCTAGGTACTAGATGGAGATGCAACAATGAGGGGTGTGTAATTAAACAGAAGTTTATTTGAGGAAAAAATATCTGGATGGCCAGTCCGAGAAGCAAATTTGGAATTATGCCTCCAAAGGAACGAGGCATTCCCTCTGACCCAGTTAGAACACTAGTAGCCTATACTTCAAGGCGATCTAGGGAAGAAGAAAAGGCCATATATGAACAAAAAGATTGATCACACTATTTAGAGCAGGAAATGGTGCCAGGTTTGGAGTAGCTGAATTGAGAAGAGAGTGTTAGATTCTAGAAGTGAAGCCTTTTTAGCAAAAAATTTCCAGGGCTGACACGCCCTTAACCTGTGGGAAACTTTCCGGATCCTTCACAGCCTCCCAGCCAGAATGCCTCTGGGCTTTTCAAACTTCCCTTCTCCTTCACTGGGACCCCACAGGCCGAATTTCCACATAGAGGGTCTCCTCAGAAACTTCAGGTACACTCTTTTGCTTAGGCCAGTGTGAGCTATCTATGTTGGTTGCTTCAGGTAAATTTAGGATGAGGCTATCCATATTTCTTGGCTCTTTCTCTGGTTCAGAACCTGGCCAGTTTGACTCTTTCTCCATGAAAATTTCCAATGAGTTTGATAGGGTTTGGAGTACGGCCATGACAGACAAGAGCAGACCCAGTTTATCCAAGGTTAGCAGTCAGTCTGAATTCAAAGGGGAAGTCTCTGTAGAAAGGAGGAGAGCGTGATTCTTGTAGCCCACAGGTTCATAGACTCACATGAATAACCTTCCCCCACCCAGAACCACCCAGAGTGAGCACCTCAAATAGCACAGTTATCCTGTAATGGAGGGGTTTGCATGGTCTACCCAGACCTGAGCTTCCTATCATTATATTCAAGTGTGTAGGGATGGGGAGAGGAAGAACCTAACCTCCTTGATTCTTCTCCTTTTTCTTTTTATTATTAAATGACAGGTTTCTGTGTGGCAGAAAAGGTTTTCTTGATTACAGTGGAACACAGAAAGTCCTCAAAGAAATCAGAAGAAAATGACCTCAGGCCTTTACTGACATTTTTTTGTAACTCATATTTATAAAGAAAGGTTTTCAGCCCTAGCAAAGAGAAATGAAAATGCTGACCCCTGGGTTCTTGAATCTTCTGTGTTTCTTAGCAACCCAGGTTCACTTAGCCAAAGCTAAGTATTCAATCTCCTGATAGTCCCCCCCTGAAGCACTGTCCCCTCCCTAAGCCTTGCACTACAAGGTCTCCAGCTCTCCCCTTGGATCTTATGGGTCATATGTGTTTATTCATTTCTGTCTTTGTGGTCTGAAGACACGTTGCCTGGGGATACATGTAGACTGGGAGGGAAAGGGAGAAGATTTAACTTTTTTTGTATGTGTGAGGCTTTTTGTCTTGTTTTGTTTTTTTTGGTCCAATTCAGCCAATCATGAAAGCTCAGACAGGGTCAGTAAGCACTGATTAATGACTTTCTAAAGGCCAAGAATTTGGTTAAGAAGTAGGCACACAAAGGCAAAAACATGGTCACTGCTTTTCAGGGGTTCACATTCTAATGAGGAGACACCATACAAGAAAGATAGAGAAGAGATGGTGGATGTTCTATCTCCTGGTCTATGAGCCAATCATTCAAAGAAGAGGATTCGTTCAAGTCCATTCCAGCTCTAAGGGTTCCAGGAGAAAATTTGTATTTTCTTGTTGTTTGTTTTTTCATTTTCATGCTGTACTGTCTGGACTTGACTTCTGGGGCCTGAATAATCCAGTCAGCCCCAGCCATTCTTCCTATCCCACCCTGGTCATCTTCCCAGATGCCCTTGCACAGGAGTCTTCTTCTTCCCCAAACACCACTTTCCAGATCTGGAACCAGAGTTCTATTGATACTGTCATTGTTGCTACCAAAGCCAATCAGCTTCCCTGTGGTGCCATGGTGATGGCATTCAGAGCCCTCAATGGGGACCAAGGTCAGAAACCTCCATTTAGGAGAGTGAGCCAGATATGGTTAGGTTAGTCCAAGCCAACAGAGTCATGCATGAAATGGGAAAGGACCCAGAGCCAGTATTACAAAGGTTGGGAATCACTGGAGAATGGTTACACCCAAGAGACTGCCCAGTGGCATTGGAGAAGTCATCAGCCTTGTAGCCTTCTCTGATGGGAGCAGTCGACTGGCCATTGACTGCCTGAGCTGTGCTGCATCCTTCCCACTGCTGTGGCCACACAGAAGCAGTCTGGGATGCAGCCCTGAGGTAAGGATGGAGCTGCCCCCTTCAATGGCCAGTCTGGGCTTCGTGAAAGGACTGGCCACAATGCGGCTACAATGTTTTCCTCAGCTGAGTATAAGCGTCTTGAGGTGGAGACATCACTCTTGTCTAGAGTCCCAAGTACTTAGCAGGTACCTAAGAGAGTTATGCTGCTCAATTGTAACAAACTGATAGAAAAGACTGGAAGCTGAAGCTCGAATTTCTTCCCTTTCTCCCGAGTCTCAGGATTCGGGGACCATAAATCTAGACCTGGAAGTGACCTTCCACACTCCATCTTTTCCAGCCTCCAATTTTTACAAGTGAGGTAACAAGATCCGGAGAGGGTGAGGGATCTCTGTGTCCAAGGCCCAGAGATGGGAAGGCACAAAGCTGAGAGAGGAAGCCCCAGAATCTCAAAGCCAGGGCTCTAAGCTCTGTGCCATGGATTGGGTCTAGCCGGGCTAGGGATGAGCCTCAAGGAGGAGAGGAGAGCTACATCTGCCTGCTGGGTCTCATTTCTGAAGCAGGGGCAACATCCATGAATGACTCATGGAGAGAGAGGACCAGAAAGAATGGGGCAGTGGGAGGACTTGTTGAACATAGAAAATGACTCATTGGCGACATAGCAATTTAGTTAACAAAGGTGTGACCTCACTTAACTCTGTGAAGGATTGAAAGCTGCCTTGCTTCTGGAGTGTTTGACAAAGGTGAGTACTACTTAGTATTCATCAAGCTTAGCTTGTGGGGGGACCAGACTCTAGGGATGGTAGATTGTTGTGAGAAGAATTACTCCCTAATATTCCCCTATAGGAGATGAGATAGCTTACAGACGGCTTCCTCCTTTCCACCAGCCATTCTACAGGGTTCCTGAGATCACAAAAGGTAGAGGGAGAGAGAGAGAGAGAGAGAGAGAGAGAGAGAGAGAGAGAGAGAGACATACAGAGACAGAGGAGGGGGAGGAGAGAGAGAGAGAGAGTACACATCAGATAGAAGCACCTGGCCAAGCAGACAGTGCTCACCTACTTGGCTCAGGAAGCCAATTACTTGACCATGCTGGTCTTGCTGAGAGGGGGTGCCTAGTTCCTGAAAAGTGTTAGCCTTGCCAGGGGGAGGCAGAGAGAAAGTGGGACTGCCTTTTAACCCTAAATCTAGGAGGTCTGGGATCTGGATCCCCTTCAGGGAAGGGAAATTTCTGTGGGCACTGAACTTCCTGAAAAGAGAAAAAGCTAGTGCATTTGGAATCCAGTGTTGTGAGAAGGACAAGGTACAAGAAGAAGCCAAAGCTATGCTAGGAGGGAATCAGCAACGTGGACTTTGCAATTCCCCATGACAGAGTTATTCAAATAACATTGACCTGAATGGATTGAATTGCTGGTCAAAAAGCCCAAAGTGTGTTTTCCTGTCCAGTGATCAAAGTCCATAGAATAGCATCATGAGGTTAAATGTCCATATGAGGCCCTATGAGTGAAAGCTGAACTCCTGGGTGTTGAGGGTGGGGCCCCAAATTCAGTTTCCTTAGAAGGAATTTAGATGGAGGCTTTTAGGACCCCGTGGAAAAGCAGAACCTTGTGGAGAAGGGAAATCATCTGTTGTTTACTTAAGAGCTATTGTGAAGTCTTTCAGTGGTTTCTACATTTTCCTTGGTGAAAATAAAGGCAGCGCTAAATCTCATCTATTTGTGTGTCTCTTTCCTCTCCCTTCCCCTCCCCTCCTCTCTGTCTCTCTCTCTCTCTGTCTGTCTCTGTCTATCTCTGTCTCTTTCCTCTCCCTTCCCCTCCTCTCCTCTCTGTTTCTGTCTCTCTCTCTGTCTCTCTGTCTCTGTCTCTCTGTCTCTCTCTGTCTCTCTGTCTATCTCTGTCTGTCTGTCTGTCTGTCTCTCTCATCTAGCTATGTATATTCTATCTACCTACCTGCTTTAGAGCTATATAGGAGTTGAGGACTCCTTTGCCTATGACATGACACATAATTTGAAAATTCCCAGTGTAACATCTAGGTGAAGCAATGTGAGCCAAAGAATGAATGAATGGATGACTGGATGGATTTATGGATGGCTGGTTGACTGGCTGGCTGGGTGGGTGGGTGGATGAATGGATGGATGGAGGTATGGATGGAGGGATGGATGGATAGATAGATGGAGGGATGGATGGACAGATGGATAGATGGAGGGAGGGAGGGATGGAGGGATAGATAAGTGAAAGGATGGTGGATGGCTGGCTGGATGGACAGGTGGATGGGTGGGTGGGTGGGTGGATGGATGGATGGATGGACAAGGCATGAATTAAGAAGTTACTGTGGGCACAGCACTCTTGGGATGTAAACAGAAAGTCAGTGGGGCCCTGCTCTCTTCAAGCACATATTCTAAGGGGGAGGGGCAACACAGTGAAGAGGTTTCAACTTCAGCTCAGACGGAAAGGCCTCAGGGTTCTAGGGTGCAGCGGCAAAGCACATATGAATATCTCTTCTCTAGCAATGCTTCTACTGATAAAATCTAATTGTTTTCAGAATTGACTCATTGAATAGGGTCAAAGACTTGTGACCAGACCTTTCTTTCCTCACCTTTCTGGTGGCTATGGCCGCATGGAACAGGTCTCAGCTATGTCTCCACAGGAGTGGTTTCCTGGACAACCGCTGAGGGCACTGGGGGGGAAGCATTATCATTCCCAAGGTTCTTGGGCAAATAGACACCTCTATTTGCATGAGAGGCTTCCTTCTACCAAACTGAAGGGATGGGGTAGGAGAGCCCTGATGCTCCTGGGCTGGACACAGTGATTGCATTTTTTCCCGCCTTGCAGGTCAATGCCTGAACTTACTCTCCAAGGGAAGTTCCTTTAAGTTGCAGATTCCATCCAAGGGCTCACAGTGTTGATTCTCCAAAGTCATCAGAAGGGAGCCATGCTCGGTGCCATATAAACATAAGGCTCTGGCTTTGTTCCCCAGTCCAAGAATCTACAAACCCCTCCAACCTTCAAGCAGGTGATTCGTGAATTCTTCCCCCACTCATTAAAGAATCATCTACATTTCTGATTTTTTAAGAAATTCCTTTGTTCCACCAAGTAGACACCTTTGGAAGCCTTGCCAACTTTGCCAAGCTACTAAAAGTTAGTGAGTACAGATTTCTTCTTTTCTGTCTTTGAAAACGATCATAAATTCAGCATAAAATGTAGCTGGCAAAGATAAAGGATCCATTGGAAACACCCATCAACCAGCCTTGTGGAAAGGCCCAGCCCAGTCCACATTCTGCATGGGCCCCAAAGAAGCAGGGAAGGTGGTCACAGCTCACTTTGGGAGGCTTCATGGGGAAGCATTTCTTTACCTTGCTGGTGTGGCACAGTTTCCCCAACCAGGTGGCAGGAAGTTCCCAGGCAAGGAGATCAGGGACATAATTCTTGATATAAGAAATTAATTTGGGACCAGGCAATCCACTGCAGTCTTCAGAGGGAAGAGGGAGCATTCCAGCACCTGGGGAATGATGACTCCCCCGCCAGCCTCAGAACGTGCAAGCGCCTCCTTCGCTCTGATGCTTTTCCCTCACCAGCTGGAGAGAAGACTCAAAATAGCATAGCCGTGACAGAATAATGAATCCCCTGATCCTCTGGGGCTGGCACCGTGATGCAGGGAGCTCGTTATCTCAGTGTGGATGGATGAGCAAGGGATGAGGGGCCAAGCACAGGAGACAAGCTGGGAGAAGACCCTTGTATGCTGCTGGAAGGCAGACTGAAGACTTCCCCAGTAAAAGTTGGAAGCTGAACATCACAGTGGTCATGGACATTGCTCACCTTTCTCTTGGCTGCTTTAACGTCATTTAAACCCTAAGCAGCCTCTTAATGGCACTCATTCCAGCTCTTTATAACATGTCATGATTTATAAGCAGTTTGCCCCCAAAAGTCCTATAAATTGGTACATAGGGCAAGCACTACCCCCACTTTACAGGTGAAGAAACTGAAGACCAGAGAGGTAAGCACACTGGTGGTAAATGGCAGAGACAGAATTCAAATTCATTAAATTCCTAATTCAAGGTGGCTTCCATAATTTAACCTTGACTGCCTTTCACATCCAACAAAATCATTCTCTCATCAATGAGGCATCCTGGGACCTTGTAATAGGAATGTAAATTTTAAAGATCTTCCCTGCTCCTAGGCTAAAGTGCACCTGGAGCCTGGAGTGGGAGGCTTGTTTTTCAGTAGATACTTTTTGATTGGCCAGTGGGTCCAAAAGGTTGTTACATTCTCTGAGCCAGGAGCAGGCTATATAAGCCCTGATGTGAGGCTTTGTTTTGGGGCTCACTTTGAGAAGTGTTCTGTGATTTGATATGGATTCTGGGAAGCCGTTGTCCAGAGCCCCCTGGCTTTGAAAAAACCCAGATGTTGAAACCCAGATGTTGATTTGGCATGGATGTAATGGCTGGACAGTTTGGAAAGCTGTCTACTTGATCTGTTTCTGTCTTGATAATTCTGCCTGTATACTTTGAAGTTCGGGGTGCTGACCTTTTTCCCCTGAACAAGGTAAACGATATATGTCTGACTGATTAAAGTAAACTTATTAACCCATTTTGAGTTGCTTTCCTTTATCAAAGCAGATCCAAGAACCTGTATGGGCAGCCACCATGTGGACGCTTGGGGTGCTTGCTGCTACAGACCTGTGTGCCACATGCTTGCTGTATAGGTCTGCACAAAAAGACAGAGAGAAGAGTTTCTGACTCTCTGCAAAGGGGTTACTAGCCACTGAAGGGCTCTTGGATGGAAAGGCCATTGTTTTGCCTTTTCCACTTTACCTACCATACTCGTGATGTCCAGTACCACCAGGTGCCCTAAGAGGAAAGTCCCAGACTCCAGCACCATGTTCTTCCTTCAGCAAGATCCAAGGTCAGCTTCTATAGCTCCAGGAACTGGGGGCAGCCCAAATGGGCCCAGATGAGATGCTGACATTGCCATACATGGCATACCTTCCCCCTGTCACACTAGCCATTTTGCTGAGTTATGTTTGCACAAAGCACGAGCCTGGACCGTTACAGGACCCAGCCCACATGCCATAATGTCAACCTAAGGAAGGAACCCAAGGACTGAACCCAGGGGCCTCAACTGCCACAGGTCCCAGCTTCTGTCACTCTCTCCCTCGCAAGGACTCCACTTCTAGCACCTTCCTATTCACACCAATTGCTGTGCATTCATCATATTTACCGAACTATTGGCACCTTGGCAACCACAAAACCATCAGCTTCATCCTTAACTCTCCTGGCACCTGAAATGTCCTGGTAAGAACACTGACTGCCACAATGGGCCAGCTGGAAGGAAGTATCCACACAGGCTACTGCCCACAGTAGGGCCAGTATTTTGCTACCAGCTCCCCAGTTCTCAAATGACCTCACACTCTCTAAATTGGGGAGCCCAATTTTGAGCGAATGTTTCTAGTTCCACATTGACTGATAAGGGCCTTTCTTTAGGTTTTCTATTAAGAATGTGAATAGCAGCCTTATTTTAGACTGACCATGTACAAATCAGGCCTGGTTTGACTGGGACCAAGAGCTCATTTTGAATCTTGAAGTACAACGGGCCCCCATTGGAGGCTATGTAGTTTCTCGGGTTCTGCCCTCTGGGACCAAACAAAGCGAGACTAGTGCTTCCTCTGTGAGACATCCCTTTGGACGCTCTCTTCCCGTCTTCTTTTCTCCTGGAGCCTTTAACGGACCCTTCTCCAGCATGATCTCTAGCTCTTTGTAGTCCTCCTCCTTCCTGGACACCTTGCTTCTCTCCTGGGTAGAACCCAGAGTCAGAAAGAGTACCCTATCAAAGTTACGTTCTCTATGTCAGCAAGTGAATGACCCAGGAGGAATGGCAACTTTTCCCTCACTTACTCTTTAAAAACAAACACCAACTTTGCCTGGGTGTGTATTATGGGCAATGCACCACACTGAGCTCTGAGAGAAATGGTTAAACCCTGACCCATTCCCCATTCCCCAAGGATGTTGACCAACCCAGGCAGAGTCAACCTTTACATGCCTTGTCTGATGGGATTTAGAGCTCAAGGAATCTGGGGGTGTTGTTGTTCAATCATCTTAGTCATGCCCAACCATTCCATGACCCCTTTTTGGAGTTTCCTTGGTAAAGATACTGGAGGATTTTCCCATTTCCTTCTCCAACTCATTTTACAGATGAGGAAATTGAGTCAAACAGTTTAAGTGACTGATTGTCTGTAAATTTTCGAAGCCAGATCTTTGTTCTAACCTCAGCCATGAAGCCCAATAAAGTATGTGGGAATACATGTATGAACCGATGCACAGTGACAGGAAAAGAACCAGCAAAAGAAATTTTACTATAACAGCAAGGTTGTGAAAATGAGCAACTTTGAAAGAATAAGTAAGTCTGACCAACACCATCACCCCTCATGATTGCAGAGGACAGATGAGGAAGGATGTTACCAACATCCTGACAGAGAGCTGATGGCTTCAATATTCAGAATCAGGAAGATATTTCTGGACATGATCAGCGGGGGAATGTGTTCTGCTTATCTTTGCAAACATTCTAGTGATTCGTTACTATTATTCAAAGGCTAGTAGGAGTAATAAGGAGAAAAAACAAATGCTTAATTGGAAAAATGAAATAAAAAAATTAAAATGAGCAAAGAAAGAAATTAATGACTAGAATTCTCCAATGATTATGGAGAGGCTCGTGGCATGTGTGTGAGCTGCACAACATGTTACCAACAAGGAATTCTGGCGAAGTCATATGAAAGGACAGCACTGAAGAGGCGAGGACTCTACCAAGAAGAAATGTATGGAGCATAAGAAGGAACATGTAACAAGTATAGAGAACTGTCTGTGTACAAGGATGGAGGTGGGAGATACAATTCCTCATTCAGAAAACAAAAAAAGGACAGTTTGGTTGGAACATAGAATCTATCAATTATATTTACGCTAAATAAATCCAGAACCATTGACTGGAACCAAACTGTGAAGGGTTTACAATACAAGTCTGAAGGAAGCCTAGGCAGATGGGAGAAGAAAAAGGAGCCTGGGGAAGTTCCTCCATCCCATCCCACTCACCAAAATCTAAACAAAAAACACACTCAAATGGAAGAAGAGAAAAGGCAAGGCCAGGAGAAGAATACTGAAGAAAGAAAGGAAAGCTAGATCTGGGAAGAAGATATTTGGAGGAGGAAGAAAAAAGGCAAGTCATAGCCTGGTCCCTCTGCAGTAGATTATTTTTAAAAATTATTTTATTTTTAATTTGTGGAATAAAAAAAGCATTTCCATAACATAGTATAATTTTAAAAACATGATTACACATGAAACAGCAAATCTGTTAGCTACAGCTTGCTATTCCTTTTAAATATATAATAAAGTTATCATGCAGTTCCCCTCCCCATAGCTGCCCTCAGACACAAATGTGTGTATATGTATGTATATATGTGTGTGTATATGTATATGATCATTCTATATATATTTTTATTTATCAGTTCTTTCTCTGGATTCCAATAATTCCTTCCTGCAATAGATTTTATTGACCTATGGTGGCTTCTGAACAATAGGGGAAATTCTCTATACAAATGCATAACATATATATTTATTGATATATATTATAATGTAATAATTATGTCTTGTCTCCAGATGCAGCTCTTCCTCTACCTGCTTTAGGCATTCTGGAACATAATAGTTTCAGAAAAGGAATACTGTCCAGTGTGTTCTGTCTCATGTTTGGAACTTTTTGGTGGTAGTGTAGGCATCGTCTTTACATTTTTTAAATAATCCATTTTAAAATCATTTATGTGGGATAGGACTTTTCTCATTAGTATTTCACTTATATCTTGTTTGGTTTATACTTCTAACATCAAATTATGTTAAGATCTGTATTCCTAGTTTTGTTAATTGGAGTATTTGACTTTATATTTATATTATATTTGACATATATATATTATATATATATTTCTCAGCATCTCACAATATGCTTACAAAATTCATCCTCTGCCAACATATAAAGAAATCGTAACTAAATGCAGATAGACAGACAAAACAAATCCATTTTAAAGATCCTGACCTAATAAAATAGTAAGCTGAGGAAATATGAACAAAAGATCTAGATCTATGTGGAAATTAGGAATGTGGAAACTTCCTGAATGATAAACAAGCGAAAGGACAAATAGAAACATAAAGAATAATGTCAACTTCAAAAGTGTGTGAGAAATTGTCAATTCAGTAAAAATTTATTAAGCGGTTATTATGTGCCAGATGCTCTTCTAAGCCCTGGAGTCCCTGCCCTAAAGGAGCTTATAGTGTAAGGAAGGAAGATAACCTCCCAAAGGAAACTGAAAATGGGATGGCATCATGGGGCCATGTTGTTCTGTGGAATCAAAGTCAATCAGAGCAGCTTTAGAAAATGGAGTTGGCAGGAAGGGCGAGAGCCCCTTTTAAAAGAAGTTTCCACTTCAAAGGAGCTTCCTGCTCTACCCTCCAGCCTTCCGATCAGAGGGGAGAGCCCACTGCTGGACAAGTGAGAAGTGAGGGTCAAAACTCGAGTCATTTGTGGAAGGTAGGAAAAGCAGTCTTCAGAGGACAATCCATACCTCTAAAAATGTATGTTATCAAAATAGAAAAAGAAAGGCTCCTTGAGATGAACATTTAACATTACTAGGAAATGAGCACATTAATACCACCAAACCAGGTACAAAAATAAGAAATCCTGAAAATTACAGAAATAGCAAAAGTTTAAAATATAGTTGATAGAGTTTTTAAATAAAGGCTAGCATTTATTAAGGCTAACAATGCGATAAACCATTAACTAAAATAATAAAGAAATAGAATGGAAAACCCAATTACAAAAATGAAAAAAAATCATAATAAAGAGGAAATGAAAGAAATGAAATGAAACCATCATACAGAATTACATGCCAGCAATACTGAAAATTCAAAGGGAGCAGCTAGATACAAAATGTCAAATACTCCCATTAACAAAACTAGGAATACAGATCTTAAAATAATTTGATGTTAGAAATATAAATCAAACAAGATATAAATGAAATACTAATGGGAAAAGTCCTATCCCACATAAATGATTTTAAAATGGATTATTTAAAATGTAAAGACGATGCCTATACTACCACCAAAAAGTTCCAAACATGAGACAGAAGTCACTAGACAATGTTCCTTTTCTGAAACAAATATGTTCCAGAATGCCTAAAGCAGGTAGAGGAAGAGCTGCACCTGGAGTCAACAAGACATAAGTGCAAATCTAGCCTCAGCCCCTCACTAGCTGCATGACCCTGGGCAAGTCACTTTACCTCTGTGTGCTGTAATTTCATTATTAGTAAAGTAAGGATAATAACAGTACCTCCCTCCCAAGGTTCTTGAGAGGGTGAAATGAGATACTTGTAAAGTATTTTAGAAACTTTAATCACTACATCAGTGTGAGCTGTCATTATTATGGTGGTGGTTGTTTTCTTAACTATTTAGCTCACTCTTCCTCAGTTCATGCAGCTGTTCCCATGCTTTTCTGTATTCGTCATATGGCTCGTTTCTTTTTTTTCATATTGCTCATTTCTTATAGCATAGGTTCATTCATGCAATTTATTTCGTCATCCCAACACTGATGGGCATCTACTTTGTTTCTAATTCATTGTTATTGCAAACAGTGCTACCCTAAGAGTTTGGGTGCAGGTGGGGACTTTCTTATCAATAGCCTCCTAAGTGACCAGTACTAAAATTAATGCTTAGACTACACTTGGGAAAAACCGAAGGCAAAAGAAGAAAGGGACAGTAGAGAATAAGGAGGCTGGAGCAATGAACATGAGCTTGAACAGACTTCAGAGACAGTGGAGGACAGAAGGGTCCATGGGCTTGTGAAGAGTCAGCCATGACTAACAACTCAGAGGAGGCTCTTGTTGAAGGATATGCAGATTTTAGTCACTCTTTGCATGAGCCCTCACGGCTTCTCCAAATGGTGTGACTTCATGGCTCCTTTGCTTGTCAGCCCTGCTCCAGCACTGATCATTCCTATCTTTTGTCCTCTTTGCCAGTTTTGGGGGTACAACTTCAAACCTCAGGGTTGTTTTGATTTGTACCTCCCTTATTGTTGGTGATTTGGAACATTCTTCCAAATAGATATTGATAATTTGCAATGATTCTTTTGAAAAATGTTTTTTCATGTCCTTTGACTGCTTATCTGTTGAAATATGGGAGTGCATGGGGTGTTCATGAGGACTAGCATTGCTGGTGGCAGGGCTTGTCAAGCCCTTGTCAGAGTTGCTCAGCTTCAGCATTCACCTTAACCCAGCTCTCACCTGTGACTCCAAGAAGCTCTAGCATGTGTAACACAAAACCATCTCAACCAATGGGCTAAACCGGACTGAGAGCACCCAACAGGTCGCAAACCTGTCAGTGAATTAAGGGGATGTCTATCCCAAGCAGACAGACTTCCTGGGGCAAAATGGGTGAATGAGAACAATTCATTCGAACACCATGAAGGTGACCAAAGCGATGGCTGTGGAGTGCTTAGAGGCTGGTCAGACATAGAAGAAGCCTAGGTCAACCCTGCACCCCAGGGCCATTGCCGGTCATCTTGACTTTTGTCTCAACCCTGGACTTTGGTGACTCTGGAAGACAGAGTGAGGCTGAGGACTTTGCACAGCTCTGCCTCACTTGAATCTAATCCACCCATGAGTCTAGACACCACCCTGTGATGTCATTGATCCTATTCGAAAAGAAAGGACAAAAAACAATAACAATATTGAATGTGGCTTTTGATTTCATACAAGTCAAGCATTGAAGAAGAAAGTCAGTCCCTGCCCTCCAAAAGCTTACACTCAAATTGAGAAAGATCACACATAAAAGCAGGATAAAAAGGGACAAAGGGAAAAGGTCCTCATGGAGGAAAGGTGGGGGGACACAGAAAAAACTGAAGTGGAGCAGAGAGGAATCAAGTTAGGAATGGCCTAGGCATTCTCTTTAAGAGGCTCCCAGGGCTCGAGTGTCCTTCCAGTATGGAGGGAACTTCCAGGGTGAGGAGAAAGTCTGGAGAGTGAGGAATGAATCCCGCTCATATGCATACACACACGCCTGTATGGATATGTGCACCTAGAGCATGCATATAGACACGTTCACATGAACACAGGTAAATCTTACAATTGTTTATCAATTCCAGATAACAAATCCTTCATAGGGAAAGGTGACACAAGGATTTCCCCCTTCTCCTCTGAGGTATATTGATTTGATTTGTTCATAATTTATTCAGTTTAACAATGAAAGCTCTGGATTTTATGTTCTGCGAAGGCCTCTACTTTTTGTTTAGCTAAGAGTGCCACTATCCATGCCTAGGAGAAGCACCTTATCTGCCTTTCGATTTTCCCAGGATCTTTGATATTAAGGCCACCTTTCCATTGGGATGTAGACCTGACTAGGCACCAGGTGCTAGTCCAAGGCTCACTTCGGCCAGACTCCTTTCATGTCTCACCTAGGTCAATTATGATTCCCAGTTTATCAAACACTCAGTTATTGGATTCATCGTTTCATCATTTCTGGTTCTCTTTTGCCCAGACTAGTGGTGATTTCATCAGCTCCCATGGCCCCAGTGCCCATCTCTATGCCGATGCCATTTCTTCAGCGCTGACCTCTCTTCTGACCTCTTGGATGGCTCATCCAGGATGGCCCATGGGCTCTTAAACCGAACATTTCTCAAGCTGAATCTGTGATTTCCTGGGAGCTCCCACTCTCCCAGATACCCGGGGTGGTAACCTGGGTGTCATACTCAACACCTCCCTCTCTCCTGCCATAGCTGATCCCTTACCAAGGCCCATTGATTTGACCTTCATATGGTCTCTGATACATGCCTCCGTCTCCCGTTTGGCACTGTCACTGCCCCATTACAGGCACTCACCACGTCACTCTCAGATTATTACTATAGGCAACTGGTCAATGAGCCTGCTTCAAGTCACTCCCCACCCCAGTTCACCCTCTACACAGCTGGTAAGGTGGGATCTGGCCACTTCACTCCCTATTCACTAAACTCCTGTGACTCTCTGTCACCTCTGGGATGAGACAGCATATCCCAACTGCCCCTGCCAACTCTCTAAGCCTCCTGTGCCTTACTCTGAGCCAGTGGCTCTGACTTCCTTCCTCTTCCTCAGACAAGCCTCTCCATTTCCTTAACTGGCTATTTTCAAAAGCTGTGCCCCATTCTGGGAATTCCTTCCTTCCTCATCTACCTCTACTGGCTTCCCTGAAGCCCCATCTAAACTCCCCCCTTCTTGGTCACCCTTCTCTCTATTGAATAGCTTTCATTTATTCCTGTCTCTGTTTATTCAGCATCCTTTTCCTGTTACCACTTAGACTCTAAGCTCTTGGAAGACAGGGTCTGACTTTGACGGTTTTTTGTACCCTGGTGACTAGCACCATTCCTGGAACATAGCAGATATTTACCTACAGAATGTTTTTGTTTTCCATTTTTCTCTCACAGTTTTCCCCTCCCTCAATCATGATTGTGCCCTTTCTTTCTCTGTACTGTACTTTACCTGGATAGTTATTTCAGCTTACTGCATGAGACAACAACCTTAATTCCCCTCAACCTCAAGGGTTCCCGATTTGGTTACTGCTTGCCTTAGTTTTAGAGTTTTCCTTAACTTAACTCTCCTTTTCTTCCTTCCTTTTATTTAGTTATCTCATTCTTCCCTGTTTTGTCTCACTTAAACAGTCAAGTAAGATTCCTCTCCTCTCCTCCCCTCCAGCTTACTAGTCTTATTTCTTTGTACCTTTTCCTTTAAAAATGATTTCTTTTCCTTGCTTACTCCCTAAATTTTTATCTTCCTCTGCACCTATTCTAGGTTTTCATCCTTGGGTTTGTAGAGCTTACACTACCTGCAGTGTTCATATTCCTTATGGAAATCAAGCATCAAAGAGATTTCCTCTTCTAAATTCTCTGTAGGTTATAAACCTTGTCCTCTGCCCCCTCCTTTTTTCGGCTTCACCTTATACTTAAAATACTAATTCCCACAGGTGATTGGCTATTGCCCGGTGGTAGGAATCTTCACATGTCCTTGATTGTGCAGTTTGTTGTTGACCTTTGACCTAGCTCTTGAGCATTTCCTTTGCCTTGAAATCTCTTCCCTGGATCCATGCCCCCCCCCCCAAGCCTTCTATGTGTCACTTGTCCCCTGACATGGCTCTGATCCCGCTCCCATGAGTGAAAACTGAGCCCCACATTTCTGCAGATTGTTCTCATTGTGTTGTCCCAGTCCATCATCACAGGATCTCTCTCTTCCCACAGAAGCATTCATCAGTAGTGCTCCCTCTCCCTACCATCCCTACTGAAATAGCGGTTCGGGTCCTCGAAGCGCTCCACCATCCTCGCCAGGTTTCTGCAGCACATTATTCCTATTATTCCCACTCTCACCTTCAAGGTCTCCCTCTTCGTGGGCTCTTTCTCTGACATCTCGAAACACCTGTTTGCTTCCCTCATCTTTAAAAGTTCCTCTCTACATCTAGCTCATGACAAAACTCCTCAAGAAACTGGTTTGCACTTGTTGCCTCCCCTTCCTTCCCTCTTTAAACCCAGTGCAGCCTGGCTTGTGGCCTCATCCTCCACCTGAAACTCCCCTTTCCAAAGTTCCTGTTTATTTGCTGCCTTAATCGTCCCCCTGGACCCTCCATAGCATTGGCTGCTGCCATCCGTCTTCTCTTCCTGCATGTTCTCTCTTCTCTGCTTGAGTGGGCTTGCTTGTCCCGATTCTCCTCCTATGACTTAACTGTTACATCATCATTCCCTTTACTCATGCCACACCTCCACCCTGGAGGTGTCCTTCAGTGCCCTCCTGGGACCACTTTTCTCTTTCTATACTACTTAATTTCTCTCATTAGCTCCCATGGGTTCCTTGGCCATCCTTTACCAGTCTCTCTACTGAGCCATCCTCTGCTGTCTAGTGGACATCCCCAAGTGGATGCTCCATTGGCATCTCAGACTCAATATGAACAAAACAGAGCTCATCATGCCTCTGTTTCTCCCCTTCCCATGGCCTCTACCCGCCCTTCTTCCTAACTTTTGTCTCACTGAGACACTGCTATGCTCCTGGTCACCCAGGTGGGCAGGGTCATTTCATACTTGACTCTTTACTCTCTCCCACCCCTCCATATCTAAGCTGATGCCAAAACTACTTTTTCCTTCACAAGCTCTCTCACATGATCCCTTCTCTCTGCTCAAGTACTCATCAAAGTCATTTAGACATTTGTCATCTCTTGCCTCAGTTATTTTACAAGAATGCCTCTGTCTCAAGTCTCTTCTCCCTCCAATCTGTCCCACCAGCCTGCTGCCAAGATGATTTCCTACACTCTTTCCATACTCCTGTCACATGCCCCTCCCCCAATAAACTTGCATGACTATTTATTTCCACCTGGATCAAATGGGAATCTCTTGGCCATGTGAAGCCCTTCACAACCTGCCCCTATCCTGTCTTTCCAGTGATGGTGTGCACCATGATCTCCATGCACCCCATGGTTCACCCGTCACGGTCTACCCATTATTGTTTTACACTGTTCTCCATTGTCCAGCTCTCTGCCCCTCTACACCTCCCCCCAGGAATGGAGTGCTCTCTCTTCTCACCTCCATCTCCTAGATTTCCCTACTTTCTTCAAGACTGAAGACCAGTTCCAATGATCATCCTCCCAATTGCTAGAACCTGCCCCTTAGCAGTAACCCACCATGTGCTCTTTGTACCAGCATTTCTTCTTTCTTACACTCCTTGGGACTTCTCCAACTTTGCCCCCATAGCCTCTAGTCACTTCCCAGTCCCTGCTTCTCTACTTCCTTTCTGGGCTATCTCCTCCTGTTGGACTGAAGGCAGAGACTTTCTCTTCATTATTTGTGTTTCCAGAGCTTAACGGAGTTCCTGGATTATAATTGGTGTTCAATAAATGTTACTCACCTACTATCTATCTTGAGAAGACCTAGTTATCTGCATCTGGTTTCCCCCACCCCCATTATAATGTAAACCTCTGGAGGCAATGATGGTTTTTATTGTGTCTTTTTATCATGAGCCCTTAGCACAGTGCCTGGAGAATCCTGAGTACTTAACAATGCTTGTTGATTGATTATTGTTGGTTAGGAAAGTGCCAAAGAGGACTCTAAGACCGTCAAATGCATTTATGCTCATGGTGGGCAACCTGCTACGGTGAAGAGAGAACTGGGCAAGGAGAACAAGTGAGCAAGTTAAAATTTCATCTCCAATCCTTGATCAGCATGGTCACTTATCTTCTGATGACCCTTAGCTTACATTTGTGTGACATGTAGACAATTCTCCAAGCAGCAGTCAGCTCAGAGAGGCTCAGATAAGTCACCCTAGAGAAAGTGCTTTGCTCACCTCAAAGTGCCCCAGACATCTCTGTTCCCAGTCTTGCTATTTCTTCACTTCACTTTGTGTGCCCCAGTGCTGCTGCCTTCACACAGGAGTACACATGCATGTGCACACGCACACACACACACACATACACACACACCTCATAAAGGAACTGTCTTTAAATGTTTGGAGAGCTGTCACCTAGAAGAGGAATCCAATTTTCTCTGCTTGGCCCCAGAGGCTAGAATAAAAGCAATAAGGGACAGTCCTGAAAATGCATGCTTTCTTTCAGTGGATGGGTCAGTAATAACAGCTTCTGAATGATGATGCCCAAAGTAGCCCGAAGTGGAATGGGCCACCTCAAGAGGCAGTGCCCCTCACCCTCATGAATGGTCTTCAAGCAAAAACTAGGTGTATCATGTGGGGATTCATGCTCACACATAAGGAGGACAAGATGGACATTGCAGTCCCATCCAACTCAGAAGTCATGTGATCATGAGGATTACTAAATTGCTACGTGTAAACCATATAACAGAACCAGAGACTCAGACTTTTAAAGCTAGAAAGAAACTTAGAGATCAATAGGAGTGACCTTTTCATTTGACAGAAGAGGAAAATGAGGTCTCCTAAGATGGCATGTCTTACTTGGTCATTGGAAACAGACACTGAATGACTCAAGTAACCACTTAATCTATCATCGTGATGGCATCGTCTGACCTGGTCACCTTGATTGTGACCATGCCAATCACTGTGGTGGATGGATTCTGAAGAAGAGCTATGGGGCCAAGCATTCCAGATAATTGGATGTATCCGAGACTCTCCACAGTCCTCAACATGACTAAGATCTGGCCTTGTGGATTTTGTAGTTGGAAAACAGCGCAGCATTGCCATGGAGATTTGGATCCTCTGCCTTGCTAGCTAAATAAACACATGAGCAAATGACAAGACCAGCACACTACCACTGGAAAGCTGTAGAAAAGAAAGGTTAAAAAATAAAAACCTCCTTAAAGCCTACAACCTGACAGACTTGTATCCACTGAAGGTCTATTACAGGACTGTCTTCAATGGGGCCCTTGATGTCAAAGGTGTTACGGGGAGGAGAGGGGAAAGGTGGGAAGGAGGTGGCTGCCAATGAATTTCTGGAGATAGAAGCCTTTTTGTATATGATGCATTCCCAGATAAAGCACACTTGTCCCTAGCCCCAACAATCCCCAGTATGAAGACTTATGTAGCATCTGAAAATATCCCCACCTCTCACCTGAGGTCTCCCAGACAAAATCATCCTATGTTCAAGGGTCCAATGATCTTTTCTCAGTCCTCTTTCTCCTCGGCCTCTCTGCAGACTCTGACACTGTGTCCCACTCTCCCTTGATACACTCTTCTCTCTAGGTTTTCAGGATACTCCTTTCTCCTGGTTCTTTGTACCTGTCTACTCCTTCTCATTCTCCTTTGCTTGAACTTCACCCAGATCATGCCCTCTAATCATAGGTGTCCCTCAGGGTTCTGCCCTGGGCCATCTTCTCTTCTCCAGCCATTCTATTTCAGTGGCCATCTCATCGTCTCCCATGGATTTAATGACCATCTCAATGCTGATCATCCTCAAATCTCCCTATGCTGCATCAATCTCTCTGCTGGCCTCCAGCCTCCCAACTCCAAGTGACCTTCAAACTTCTCAAGCACTCAATACAGCTAATACTCATTACCTTTCCTCTTAAACCTTTCCCCTCTCCTGCCTTCCCTCTTACTGTTGAGGCCCCCAGGCTCACAGGACTTGGGAATCATCCTGGATTCCTCAGTGTGTCTCACTCCCCGTAACTAATCCATCCCATCTCTGCATCATCTTCCTCAAATACTCCTCAGCCACTGTCCCCACTGTGGTGTAGGCCCTTATCACTTCACACCTGGACCACTGCCATAGCTTTATGGTGGGTCTGCTGCTTCTAGTCTTCTTTCTACTTCAATCCATCCTCCATTCAACCATTAAAGTGGCTTTTAAAGTGCGGGTTCAATCACGTCACCCCGTCCCCTCAGCTGTGGCAGTGCCCCCATGTCTCTGTGATCATTAAATGCAAAATGCTCCATTTGGCATTCAAAGTCCTTCATACCCTAGCTCCCTCCTGCCTTTCCAGGTTTCCTACACCTCATCCATGACATGTACACTTTGGTCAAATGACACTGGCCTCCCAACTGTCACATGAACCAGACCCTCCATTCTCTTGGCTCTGGCCGCTTTCTCTGGCAATGCCCATGCTTAGAATGCCCTCCCTCCTCAATTCTGTCCACTGACTTCCCTTGTGTTCCTTCATGTTCCAACTGAACTTGTGACCTCTACAAGAAGCCCTCTTACTTCTGGTGCCTCTCCTCTGTTTTTCACCCATGTATCTTGTTTACATACTGTTTGCACATATGTGTTTGCATGCTCTCTCTCCCCATTGGACTGTGAGCTCCCTAAGAGCAAGGCCTGTTTTCTACTTCTTTTTGTTTCCCCAGTGTTTATCACAGTACCTGGCATGTAGTAGATACTTGATAAATGTTTATTAATTGACTGAATGTAGTTTGTGAGCCCAGAACAACTCAAATATATAGCTCTGGAGCCTTATGGGTATATTTTTATATGCAAGTCAGTCACAGGACGCAGTTCAAAGCAAAATCACTTAACGACATACCATAGCAAGAAAAGTTGCAATAAAACATTCCTCCACAAAGATGAGGCCCATTTTGCCACAAATTTCCATATAATCAAGGGGAAGAATAGATAGATGTATGGAATAACCATGGAGAGGAGGGTGTGTGGAGGATCCCTGAGGCAAACACAGAGCAGCAGCCGATGGATTCTGGTGACACAGTCACACTGGTCCCTTACTGTTCTTGTCATTATTCCCGGTTACTGTCAAAGCCGTGGCTTCATCCTCCATCTCCTCCCATACATCTGTGAACTTTCTGCTCCTAACATCTAACTTAAGAATAGAAGTGCCTCGACCACATTTCTTCTAGTTTAAATCTCAGATTTTCACTTTCTTTCAGAGAGCAGGGCACTGATACTCAGTCACTGGATGAGGGAGGCTGAACTTTCTCAGCTTTTCCTTCCACAGGGATAGTCTATGAGGTCTCAGAAACTTAGCTGTATTTAATGTTTCCTCTCTGGAAGGAGAGTTGTTGACCTAGAAGCTAAGTTCTTAGGAGTACAGAGCAGTCCCAGTTAACTAGTCCACATAGATGTTTTTACTTACTAAGGACTAGATTTCTACTCTGCCTCACTGACTTAGGGTTAGAAATTTGTTACTGCTTCCTGATTAATGTCTGATTACTCACTTGAACCCATTTATTAGCAATTAGTAGAGTACACTTCCAATCAACTTCCAAAAGTTCTATAATTTACCCCATTCTACCTCTCCCTTTCCCCTTTTCTCAGTACATTCCTCTTTCTCAACCCATTAGTTTTATTTTTTTAATGCCATCCCTTCATATTCAACTCACACCTGTGCCCTCCCTGTGTGCATGTGTGTGTACGAGTGTATATATGTATATTTATATATTCCTAACTGCTCTAATAATGAGAAAGTTCTTGTGAGTTACCAGTATCATCTTCCCATGCAGGAATGTAAATAATTTAACCTTATTAAGTCCCTTATGATTTCCCTTTCCTGTTTACTCTTTAATGCTTCTCTTGAGTCTTATATTTGAAAATCAAATTTTCTATTCAATTGTGGTCTTTTCATGAAGAATGCTTGAAAATCCTCTATTTTGTTGAATGTCCATTTCCTTCTCAGAAGGATTTTACTCAGTTTTTCTGGTAGGTTGTTTTTGATTGTCATCCTATCTCCTTTACCCTCTGCAGTATCATATGCCAAGACCTCCAATCCTTTAATGTAGAAGCTGCTAAATCTTGTGTTATCCTGACTGTGGTTCCGCATTACTTGAATTGTTTCTTTCTGGATGCTTGCAATATTTTCTCCTTGACCTGGGAGCTCTGGAATTTGTTTATAATATTCCTAGCACATTTCATTTTGGTGTATCTTTCAGGAGATGATCTGTGGATTCTTTCAATTTCTATTTTACCTTTTCTTAACCACTCATTTTAATCAAAATAAAAAAAAAGTCAAAAAAAAGCTTTTACAGTGGAGAGGAAGAGGGAGAAGTGGCAGAGTGAATGAACCTTACTCTCATCAGAAATGGCTCAAAGTTGGAATAACACACATACTCTTTTGGGTATAGAAATCTATCTTACCCTACAGGAACATGGGGGTGGAGGGGATAAGAGAATGGGGGTGATGGAAGGGAGGGCAGATTCAGGGAGAGGGAAATCAGAAGCAAAATATTTTGGAGAAGGGACAGGCTGAAAGGAGAGAGAAAAATTAATAAATGGGGGGAAATGGAGGTAGCAATAGTGACTGTGAAAAAAAAAATTAAAGCAAATTTCTCTGATTAAGGCCTCATTTCTCTAGCATAGAAAAGTGAGTCAAATTTATAAAAAGAACCATTCCCCAAATGATGAATGATCAAAAGATATAATAATTTTCAAATGAAGTAATCAAAGGTATCTATAGTTACATGAAAAATGCTCTAACTCATTATTGATTGGATAAATGCAAACTAAAACAATTCTGAGGTACCACCTCATACATATTAGATTGCTAATAGGACAGAAAAGGAAAATGACAAATGTTGGATGGGGTGTTGGAAAAATGACACATTAATGAGATTAATGTGGAGTTGTGAACTAATTCAGCCATTCTGTAGAGCAATTTGGAATTATGCCCAAAGGGGTATAAAACCATGCATATCATTTGACCTAGCATACCTCTGCAAGGTCTGTATCCCAAAAGAGATAGAAAACAAAAAGGGAAAGGATCTATATTTACAAAAATATTTATAACAGCCTTTTTCTGGGGGCAAAGAATTAGAAATTGAGATGTCCATCAATTTTGGAATGGCTGAATAAATTGTGGCATGTGATTGTCATGGAATATGATTGTGCTATAAGAAATAAAGAGCAGGATGCTCTCAGAGAAACCTGAAAAGACTTCTATGAACTGATGTAAAGTGAAATGTACTGTGTGCAAAGTAATAACGATATTGTGCAATGTTTGGTGATGAATGATTTAGCTGTTCTCAGCAATACAATGATCCAAGACAACTCAAAGAACTGATGGGTCTGATTATAGATGGACACATCCTTTTTTAACTTTCCTCATTTTCCTGAGGTTTTCTTTTTGTCTATGTTTTCTTTCACAATGTGACTATTATGGAGATGTCTTGCATGACTACACATGTATAACCCATATCGAGCTGCTTGCCTTCTCAATGAGGGAGAGTGGGGAGGGAGGAAGGGAGAGAATTTGGAATTCAAAGTTTTATAAACGAATGTTAAAAATTGCTTTACACAGAACCGGGGCAAATACAACACCAAATAAATGTTTGCTGCCCCCTGGCACGAGTGGTTGATGCCCTGTGCCAATAAGCAGTAGTGGGAGCATTCACAGAAATAACTTGTTCCAGGGGACAAGCTTGTTTTCTTTGCTTAAACACACCCTGACTTAAAGATGTAAATACAGCCAATGGCAAGACACCATCCACCTGTCATTCCATACAGCTCCTTGTAAAGAGCTGACATGTTTGTAGGAGCATTCATTTCTCCTCTTTCTAGCAATAGGCTCTTACCTTGAGGGTCTCATTCCCAAGGATACCAACAGAATAATCTGCCTGCAGTTGGAGTTGAATGTGTGTGGTTTGGGGAGTAGGCCAGGGACTAGTTTTAAAGAGGTGAGTGAAAGGAAAGACTCATCCAAGTTAGCCTCACTCCAAAGCCTTCTCACCAGCAGCTGATTCCTCTCTTCTGACAGCATTACAAGAGAAATCCTTGCTAATTAGGAGCCCCTAGCCCGAGAGACATTGGGGGCCACACTTCCTAATGGTTGTGGCTGATACTCTGCTTTCTTTTTTGTGGCTGACACTTTTCTGTGGAAGAATTTCTCAGGAGCCCACTGGGATGATGGTCTCCTTACAGGTCAGCAGAACTGAACGTGACAGCAGGAGCCTCGGTCCCTGAGGTGTCCTAGTTAACAAACAGCAGCACTTAGGAAGTCTGTGGGCATCGCACTTGCCAGAGACAATATTTCCTACCAGAACTTTCCCTGTGGCAGTGCATGTGTGAGGCAGATCCCCAAAGAGGCTCGGCAAAAGGAATCGCTGATGAGAAGCAAAGTGGCTGTCCCGCTGCTGCTTCTGCCCATTGGCCCAGGGCAAATAAAAGTGTATTGTTCATTCTTTTCAACATGCATCAGATCCCTCCTAATTAATATGTAGTCACGATTACTTGGGGAATGTGGGGCAGTGCTTCTGGAAGCCTTTTAAGCTCAGCACCATACATCATGTTTCAAATTAAATTACCAAATTGTCAATGCATGATATGAATCTTGAAGCATCTGTTTCGGTAGTGAGATCTGCACATGCACCAATCACTGTTCACCCAGGTAGTCAGACTCACATGACCAAGAAGACTGGGGGGTAAAGAGGAAACGGTTCCCCTGTTTCAGGACCCACTTCCCTTGGTCTGCCTCCAACGTTCTCAGGCCTCAAAGGAGTTCTCATTTCAACAGCAAAGAGAAAGATGAATGAGTGGGGATGAGGGCTAGAACAAAGTGCAGAGTGGCAAGGATGGGGAAAGGGAGGGCCATGGTGGGGGCAAGGACCAAGCTGAGGCTGGGCCTGTGGTTGTGGGTACAGGTGGCTGCTGTGCTGAAAAAGAAAGGAAGTGTTGGAGAGGGGCAGCAACAGAAACCAGGTGTCTCCAGAGGCCCGAGTGTCAACGATCATCCCCTGGCAGCCGCCTTCTTGGGCTGCTATGATGGGGGGAGGGCAGGAAGAAAGAGGGGAGGTGGTAGTAACCCAAGCGAAGGGACAGGCTATGGCCTCTGCTCTGGCCCTTCTTCCAGCCTCATCCTCTGGGTGTTCCTCACTCAGCCTCCACATCTACGATGCCCTAAGGATCATTGCTCTTCTCCTCTGTGTTGAAGGACCTTCCGGGAAAGGCTCCTTAAACACAGCTGCATGTGCCACTGCTGAGGGAGAATGCTGGCGATCTCTTCCCAGGGGAAGCCCAGCAGCTGGAGGAGGGATTGGCTCACTAGGGCTTTTCCAAGGGAAAGAGAGGAAAAGAGGCAGATGCCCCCAGGGGAGGTGAGAGGGCGAGGAAGGCACCTGCTGGCTCTCTCCTCCCACAGAGCAGAACGAGACAGACAAAACCCAAGAGACATAAAGGGACCCTCATTCACGACTGATTCTGAAGGGAATCAGGGCTTCGTTGTTTAAATAAGTTACAGCCATTCTCAGGTCCTTTGTACCGCCCCCCCGCCCCCGCCTTCCAGAACAGACCCGCCGGGTCGGGACCTAGGCTTGAGCTAAACCGAACTTCTCTTACATTCTGCCAAAGCAAATGAGTCCTTCCAGTGCACAAGGCGGGTTTGAAGGTCCTCAGGATTTCAAGCTGGAAGAGGAGGCCAAGGTCAGCAAGTCCTTACTCTTGTTTTGCAGGTGACAGAGCTGAGACCCAGAGAGTCCACCCAGACAGCAGGGGCCAAGCCCAGGCTCTCCTGCCCCTCCTCCAGTGAGCTTCCTACTGTCCCCAAGGGCCCCCTTCTGGGGTGCCGGGCTTCTCTTCCAGGAAGACCAGGGTTAGCCAGAGCCTCAATGCCATTACTGGGGGAAACTCTTGTCTTCAAGTAGTGGGTACCACCTTCCAAAGTCTCTCTCAAAGGGGGCCCTGATTTGAGAAGTTCATCATGAAACACCATGAGGCAGGCAAAGAAAAGAGAGGCCCCACAGAGACCGGATACATGGACCAATCCCCTCCCAAACCCACTCACACACGTGTACTCACACACACACATGTGCACTCACACACATACACTAACACAGATACACTCATACACACACAGATATACTCTCACACACAGACACTCACACACACTATAGACACACACACCACACCCATACACAGATATACACTCACACACACACGCTTATAGACACACTCACACACCACACCCATACACAGATATACTCTGACATATAGAGATACACTCACATACTCAAACACACACACACACGGGCGGGCACACACACAAACACACATCCCCACACACCAGTCAGAATAATCAGGTAAGAGCACAGGTGCGGTTCAGGGCTGCACATTCTTGGGGAGAGAACAAGACGGGCAGCAGCGATGATGAGCGCCGCACCGCACAGATTAAAGCTGGGCAGTGCCCTGGAGCCGTGGCCCCTCCCCGTGCCTTCGCAGGGGAGCCCCAGCCTCCTTGGATCTCCCAGCATCTTTCATTCCCTCCGCAGGGGCGCAGTCACTTCCCCGGGTCCCCAGATAAATTCTTCTTCTCCAACTTTGCTGTTTCCTCCTTCCCAAGCTCTCAGCAGCCCTGACCTCCCTTCATCCTCGCGGAGCCAAAATGATGAAGTGACATCATTCGCGTCTCCCTACGAGTCAAACCCTTCACTCCTCAAATATTTTTCTTAATTTTCACAGAACTCACTTCAGATTCACCAAGCAAGTGTCAAGTCTACTCCAGAACGTGTGCATGTGATAGGATTGCTTGGAGAGTGTCCAAGGTGGAGTCGGATCTGTCTGCCTGCAAGAGGCTGTAGTCTAGCATACTTGGGGGCCTGAGCTGTGTGTCCATGGGAGGGACCGGGGGAGGAGGGAGGGGTGGGGAGGGAGAGGGAAAGATTGAGAGAGAGAGAGAGAGACAGACAGACAGACAGACAGACAGAGAGACAGACAGAGAGAGACAGACAGAGAGAGACAGAGACAGAGACAGAGAGAGACAGAGAGACAGAGAGATAGAGAGACAGAGAGACAGAGAGACAGAGAGAGAGAGACAGAGACAGAGAGAGACAGAGAGAGAGAGACAGAGAGACAGAGAGAGGGAGAGAGACAGAAAGAGAGAGACAGAGAGACAGAGAGAGAGACAGAAACAGAGAGAGACAGAAAGAGGGGGGGAGGGAAGGAGGGGGGGAGGGAGGGGGAGAGGCCCAAAGAGACAGAGCTATGGGAGACAGACAGACAGACAGACAAAAGAGAAAGAGATAAAGAAGCAGAGAAGGCATTTATTTCTTAACTGTTCACTAGGTGCCTGGCACTGTGCCCCAGGTGCTGGAGGTGCAAATTCAAGCAGCAGGAACAGCTCTACCCCCACGGAGCTTCCATAATGATAGGAAAGACAGCCCCTCAATGGGAGCCCGAATGGGTCTTGGCATGGCCAGGAGGCTGCTGAGGGGCAGGAGAGTAGCCTGCAGAGTCCCTGGTAAGGGCAGCACACGCAAGCTGACTCCCCTTCCAGGTGGGCATTCTCCAGTCAGTGTGGGGGAGCTGACACCAAGGAGCCAGGGCCTCATCTTTAGGTCTCTTGTTACTGCTAGGAGGGGGCAAAGGTGCCCGCAGGTGTTAGAGAAGGTCCGGGCTTCCTCCTGGCCCCAAGGTCTAATCCACTTCAGAGCATCTGTGACTCAGAGCACTTAACTAGGGAGTCATCAATTCAATATCCATTCTTTCCTTGCTCAGTTTCAACCCTCTCTCTCCTGTAAAGACTTTCTGTGCCTGGAGCAGGACAGAACAGAAAGTACAGGCTGACCTTTGTCAGACTCACACAGAAGCAGTTTTTAGATGAGAAAGCTTCGCGTGTTGTCCTCCTTCCCTGGGAGCTCTGGCCTGACGCAGGCACCGGTTCTTAGGCCCAGTTATTTCTTCATGAAAGTTGAGATAAGTGGGTCAGAAAAGTGAGGGAATTCTCCTTGGCTAAAATGAGGTTTGATATGCACCTTGAGAAAGGATGGGATTTGGATTTGGGAGATGTCAGGGATCACCAGAACAAAGATCGAAGCTAAAGCAGGAGATCAAAGGTTGGGCTAAGAAAACTCCCTTTTGCCTAAATGTACAGTGGGAAAGATCCTCGCTGATGTTCACAGTTGACTGAATGTCAGAAGGAGAAGGGACCTTCAAGTCAGCTGGCACATTCTCCCCAGTTTCCAGATGATGAAGGTGAGATTCTTGTGGCAGGAAGGAATTCCCATGGCCTCAGAGATGGGAATGGACAGAAGGGATGGTGAAGAAAGGCTCCTGGACAGAGCCGAGGGAGGAGAGGCTGAGTGACTGCAAGTTCTTGTACGGCCATAAGAGATGTTACTGAAAGGTGTAGAAGTGTGCCAGCCTAGGACAGTGGCCAGCTCTTTAGGTCCCCAGGGACCTACTCCTCTTGAATGTGTCCTCTCCAAAGAAGTCTGT
>NW_027185761.1:77425892-77453242 GCF_028583685.1 Petaurus breviceps papuanus
CTCACTCCCTCTCTCTCTCTCTCACTCCCTCTCCCTCTTCCTCTTCCTTTCCCTCTCTTTCTATTTTTAGAACCCTTGCTGAGCTGCATCTTTCAGGGGCAGAAAGGAGATTCTCCATATCTACTACCCTCTGAGTGCACTGTAAATGTTCAGGGCCTCCCAGCATAGACCATTATGGGGCATACAGACTAACTTCAACAGTGTCATGCACAACAATACAACCTTTCTCTGGAGAGCGTGGTGCTTACCAAAGATTTTCAGTCACCTATTATGTACCAGGCACTGTGCCAAGTGCTTTACAAATATGTCACTTAATCTTCACTACAACCTTATGAGAAGGGGTTGTCATCTCCAATTTACAGTTTAGGAAACTGAGGCAAGCAGAGATTAAGTGATTTGCCTGGGATCATACAGTTAGCAAGTGCCTGTGTTGGGATTTGAACTCAAGTCTTCCTGACTCTAGTCCCAGAGCTCTGTGCACTTGGTACCATCGAAGTTACAAGTGGAGCCAGGTTTCTCCTGTTCTCTTAGGGCCACCTAGAAGGGACATGGCCCTGAAGCAACCCATGGGCCACTCTCACATTCACAGAAAGAAGAAAAAGGGGAATTTTGGTTGCTCCAGAGGAGGACAGCAAGAGTAAAGAGAAGGAAGCATTTTCCCTGTGACATTGGCCAAATGAGGTTCTCTGGGGCTGGCTCCTGTAGCTCCTTATGGGGAAGAGTCAATGCCTTTCACTGCTCAAGTCTCTACCAGCCAAAGAAGCCAGCTGGGCAGGAGGGCCCTCTGGCTCTTGGAATACTGATCCATTGTCTTTCCCAAGGTCCACAGTATGGAATCAAGAAGGTCTTATCTTATTAGCTAATAGAAGAAGCCACCCTTCAACCTGAGGCCCACTGGGGGCTGGTTCTGTCTTTGAAGAAGCTTGAAAGGATGGGGGGAGAGGCTTTGGTACTGATGCCCCTACCTTTCAAACAGCCAGCAGATGTCAATGGCTCACCAGGACATTAACAAAACTGGGAGGAGCTGAGGACCTAGCCATAAGGCCTTAGGACATTGGTAATTATGGCATCCCCAAGGGAATTGGGGGCCAAGGACACCTCAACCATTTCAACACATCTGCTCCCCCCATTTTTGTGGACTCTCCTCCAATTCACATCTCCCCATTTTGTCCATAAGAATGGCAGAAAGTCCACGGCTTTACTGAAATCCAAGTAAGTGCTAGCTGAAGGCTTCCCAGGATCTGACAGGTCAGAGCCCTGTCCAAAGGGGAATCAGGGCAGTCTGGGAAGACCCAGTCTTTGTTTTTTTTGTTGCGTTCTGTGTGTTTACTCTTTTTGCATCAGAATGCCCAGCACAGACCATTATCACTGCTAAGTATTCAGCTGTGGAAAATAATGTATATATAGTGCGTAAGGCCAAATGGGAGACATGACTTTTTCAATGCTTAAACCCAAATTTATGGTCCTACAAAATAGCATTTAAACTAGTGGGTCTAAGTTGATCTGCCTCCTTGGACCCACAGTAACTGTTATTTTCTCCAAAATAATAGAATCAATATATGAACCATCAGCTGCATTGTGGGAACAGTGGATCCTAATAACCAAAGCCCTTTCTCCAAGGGCATTTCCTGGATCCTCCATGAGCATCATCTGACCTTGACAAAAAGACAGCAGGAATTCCTTGAAGGTCAATGGTCCAAAATGCTAAATATTGGTCAAGCATTATACGCGCTCTATGTTCCCTGTTTGCATTTTTCGTCAGGACGTTGTACAAGACCATCTCCACCCATGCTTCTAAACCCATTGGAGGCACCCTTAGCCATCTTCCTCCAGCAGGCAACCATCCCTGTCTGTATACATGAGATGAGCTCCCTTGTACCCAGACTACCCCATCTCATTCACTTTATCACAGGAATGAAAGACCACAGCTGCTCTGGCAGTCAGTATTTGGACAATCACCCAACTTCTCCCACTTGAAGGTTCTGAAGCCCCACTGCATCCTAGGCTGCTCTGGAGATAAGAACACCCTGGTACACTGAGATGCTGAGCCTTGAGACAAGCCCTGAACTCCACCAGACTCAGTGATCTTCACAAGGCGGCCTCCCAGGGCTTTGAATTCACTTGCAGCCTCAGCTGGCTGCCCAGCAGGTTCTCTCAAAATCCAAGGGGGAGACAAAGTGGACACAAGTGACTTTGGCTGTGTCAGCAGAGGCGAGCTCACCAGGGCAATACCCCCAAGTTATAGGGCATGCCCACTCCTTCCAAGAATGCCTTTTCACACTTGTCTTTAAGGCAAAGGTAAGCTAAGAACCTGGGTAGGGAAATCTCTGATAGCATTTGCTAAATTAACCCCACCCCCCAGAAGGAAAGCACCTTATCGTCCTCTGGAATTCTGACTCTACAATCCCATGGGCCTTGGTACTGGCCATAAGCAGCAATTTCTGTCCTCCCTGCTGCACCTGCACCTCCCATTGGAGGCCACTGGGGTCTTGGAGAGAGTAGGCACAATGCTCCTGGAGGCCAGGAAGTCCTTGGCAAAGGAGACAGTCTGGTCTCGCCAGGTACAGAGAGGGCAGCTGGTGGAGTTGGAGACAGAGGGACAGTGAGAGGGCCAGCATACGGGGAGCATACTCTGATCTGTGCAGCCCCTCTACAGCTCAGACCGGAAGCAGGAACTCTTCTTGAGGAAGGCAGCCTGGAATCACCACTCAAACCATACCCGAAATAAGGTATGGACAATTTGATCTGGAATGAGATTTGAGGCCTCTGACGGATCTAATCCTCTGCCCCCTACTCTCACCATTTTTAAAGGGCCAGACTTAGTCATCCTCAGCCTCCTCCTATTCCCCACAAACTTTCAAGGTCACCAATTGTCATTCAACAACCCCAAAGGACACGGTTCATCTCAGTCTGACAAGCAGCTAAGGGTCTTCTTCTCAGCTCATGTATTACTTCATGTTTAAGCTCCTTCTTAGCCATTTTTGGCCTTTCCAAAGTTCATTGTCTTCCAAAGAGGAAGCCTAAATAAAATGAGAGCTCTACCTTCATCCCTAAGGCCAAGCCCTGACCCTCTCTCTGTGTGCTCTTGGTCTGCCCAGCCTCTGCCCCCTCACAGGCCTTTGTCACGGGCTTCTTTCATTAGTCTCAATTCAAATAAATTCAACCAACATTGATTAATTGCCTCTCATGTGTAAGGCTCCTTACTAGGTCCTGGGGATGTGAAAGCAGAAGCAAACATTTCTGCCTGCAAGGAGCTTGCATGCTGCTGAGGGATATAGCTGGTATCAAAAGAAAGTCTATTTTTTCTTCTCAAGGCCGTTTTTGAGGGAGGGACTTTAACTATCGCAGGGATTGGAGAAGGTTTCCTGGAGAAGGGGACATCAGAGTAGAGTCTAGGCAGGACAGAGCTTCTAAAAGGCAGAAATGAAGAGGGATGAGAGATGGGTCCAGCAGGTGCTGGTGATGGAAAGCTCGTCAGGAGGCAGCAAACAGAGAGGCAGAAAGGCCAGTGGCACACCAGCAGTGGTCCAGATTGGGTGAAGGGAACTAATTTAAGATAAAAATGTATTGGAATGAGCTTGTAGAGGCCCTTCCCAATCCAGGCTGAGGAGCCTGTGGTTTTCCTAGGGGCCATGGGGCAGACAGCATTCATAGGTACGGTCACAGTCCAAAGGCTGGTACCCTTTAGATAACTCAAGCCTAAGGGTCTTACTCTACAATCAAGTCAGGGTGATTGGAAAAAATGTTAGATTGATTAAGCATGGGAGCGTGTGCACATGCACACACAAACACACACACACTCACATGCACACACATGCACACTTACATGCACACACATGTGCACACATGCACACACTCACACAGATATGCACACAAACGCATGCACTTACTCACACTCACAGGCATACATGTGTGCACACAAACACACATGCACATACCCTCACACATGCACACAGACATACACTTGCATGCGCACACACTCACATGTACACGCAAACACATGCACACACTTGCACACGTACGTGCGTACACTCACATATATACACGTGTGCACACAAACACACACTTACATGCAAACCTCCTTTGCTAGGCCCCTTTAAGCTGTCTAGCCACTGACTTGCCCTCCAGGAGAGGCCAGCAGCTATTTCTCAGATACCACCCCTTACTTCCACCATAGCTTCCAGAATGCTGCATGCCTGGACCACTGATGGAGACAATCTACTGAGCAGAAACAGCTTTGTGGGCCTGCCTCCTTGGGTACCCTAGACCCTGCCACCAGTCAGCTCTAAAGTCAGAAGTTCCCCTGGGAGATCCAGTCCCACTGAGTGCTGCATGCCCAGGCCCCAGTGGCTGGCTGATGCTGGTTTTCTTTAGGCCAGAATCCCAATCTTACGGATACAGCAATGTACCATGTCAATATTTAATTGCACAACAAAGCAATCGTGTTAACGCTTAATCACACAACACTGCAATAATGTTAATAACCCACAACCCATAAAACAGAGCCACCCAATGCACATCAAATGGGTCTTTTACCGTCATGGGAAGAACATTTAAGCAACAGCTGCTCTTCTCCAGCAAAGGTACCAGTGGGAAACACAACCCTAAATTGTAAGCTGTCCATTAGAGCTGAGATAAAAAAATGAAGGGAGTGGGGAGGGGAGGAGGACCCCAAAGGCCCAAAGGCCTGCCACAGCCGATACCCAAGCTTGCATTGTAGAGATGGGAAGATCAGAACTCTGGGCCCCCATTTGTGGCACCACTGTCCTTTCCTCCAACAGGACAGTTCTGCAGAGATGGTCTGATAGTAAACCCTCCCCCCCCACTCTGCCCCACCTGGACACAGAGTGACAGAGCATGAGAGATTGCAGGGACCTCAGCTATGCCTAAGCTGGGGTCCATGGGTGCATTTTAAGGCACTTGTGAATTTGTGTTTTTAGTATTCTGATAACTATATTACAATATAATTGATTGGCTTCTTTTGTGATCCTATCCATTTTACTTATTCACTTAAAATATTATTCTGAAAGAGGATTCACAGGCTTCGTCAGACTGCCATCACACAAGCACACAGGTAAAGAACTCTCGATCTGGTAAACCCATCCTGGAAAGCAATATTCGTGACTCCATCCCCGACACTGGACTGAGGGGGTGTGGCAGGGTAGACGGAAGAAGGGGGACCTGGGGCCACTCCAGGCAGCTATGTTCCACTTTGAATCAGCTCGAATTGTTAGGAATGTTTTCTTCTGACATCAAGCCTAAACCTGCCTCTTGGCAGCTTCTGCCTCCTGTTCCTGGCTCTATCCTCTGGGGCCAACCAGAATATGCCTGATGCTCGCTTTCAGTGGCAGGCCTTTAGACACTGGGGAGAGCCATGAGGTCTTAGTCCCCTCCACCCTAAAGATGCTCAGACCTGCAACCAGCTCTCCTGTGGCCCAGATTCAAGGCTATCCTGGTGGCCCTCTCCAGACACCCTTCAGCTTATTAACATCCTTCTGAAACCGGGGTCCCCAGAAATGTGCAAGATGCTTTCGAAGACTTCGGAGGAGGGGGGCATGCAGGAGAGCCATCATCTGCCTGCTCTTGGAAGCTGTGGCTTTCTTCATGTTCCCCCACATGCATCACAGCACTTTGACTGCCACATCCTACTGCTGACCCTTCAGGGGTTTGTAGGCCACTAAACCCCCCAGATCTTTTTTTTCAAAACAACAGTTGTTTAACCAGGCCTTGCCCACCTTATGTTGGTGAAGTGGATTTATTTGTACTTTCCAAATATTCCCACTGAATATCATTTTATGACTTCCAACCTGTCCAGAACATTTTGGATCCTTAATCTCTTATCCAGCCTATTAAATATCCCTTCCAGCCCTGAATCATCTGAAAATATGACAAACATGCTTTCTACAAGACAAAAGAAGTAAATGGCGTAAAACTAATTGTACAGATCCCTGAAGTTCTCCACTGGAAACCTGCTACACTGACATTGCAACATGAACAGACACCTAGAGCAAGCCCTGAACTCAGTCGATTATATCAGCAGGCACATTTGGGCCTCGGAGACTTCCTGAGCCAAGGCTCAAGGCAGCTGGGAAGGGCAGACTCTCATCTCCTAGGCTCCAGATCTCAAGTCACTCAGCAGTCATTGGCTTGTTTCTCCTCCGCCTCAGTATTATTGTCATTAACTTGCTGAAATTAGTGAACTCATGATAAACATTAAGAATAATTAGACACATCTATGATAGAATTCACATTCTCATCAATTCCAGTTCTGACCTCCCTTGGGACATTTCAAAAAGAGTTGACTTTTTCTTTTTTTGTTGTTTAATTACTTTTAGTTTACAACATTCACTCCCACAGTCCCTTGAGTTTCATTTTTTCTCCCCCCCCATCCTGGCAGCCTGCCCTCGAATATAGGATCTACAAATATCTTCCCATTAATCTTTATTCAGGTTGTACCTGATGGAATGATCCATGGGAAAGAGGAAACACAAAAAAAGAAACAGCAAGTAGTTTGTTTCACTCTCATTCAGACTCTGTGGTTCTTCCTCTGGATGTGGGCATCTCTTTCAGTCACGAGTCTTTTAGAGCTGTCTTATAATCTTACATTGCTGAGAGAAGCCCAGTCTATTGACGTTGGTCGTCACACATACGATGGGTCTGTGGCTGTGTAGAGATTTCTCCTGGTTCTGCTCTTCTCACTCAGCATCAGTTTGTGCAAGTCTCTCCAGGTTATTATGAAGTCCATCCGCTCCTTGTTTCTTATAGCACAGTAGTATTCCATGACATTCACATACCACAACTTGTTCAGCCATTCCCCAATGGATGGGCATCCCCTCGATTGCCATTTCTTGGCCACCACAAAAAGAGCCGCTATGAATATTTTTGTACATAAAGGTCCTCCTCCCACTTCTCTGATCTCTTTGGGATATAACCCTAGAAGTGGTATTTCTGGGTCAAAGGGTATACACTAACTTGTAGCCCTTTGGGCATCGTTCCAGATTGCTCTCCAAAATGGCTGGATCAGTTCACAACTCCACCAATAATGCATTAGTGTACCAATTTGTCCACATCCTCTCCAGCATTTGTCATTTCCCTGTTTTGTCATCTTAGCCAATCTTACTGGTGATATGTGGTACCTAACAGTTGTTTTAATTGGCATTTCTCTAGTAACTAGTGATCTAGAACATTTTTTCATATGCTTATAGATATCTTTAATTTCATCTTCTGAGAACTGCCTGTTCATATCCTTTGACCATTTATCAATTGGGGTGTGGCTTGTATTCTTATAGATTTGACTCAATTCTTTCTATATTTTAGAAATGAGGCCTTTATCAGAGACATTGGTTGTAAAGAATCTTTCCCAATTTACCACTTCCCTCTTACTCTTGGTGACATTGGCTTTATTTGTTCAGAAGCTTTTCAATTTAATGTAATCAAAATTGTCCATTTTGCATTTTATAATGCTCTCTAATTCTTGTTTTGTCATAAAGTATTCCCCTCTCCACAAATCTGACAGGTAAACTATTCCTTGCTTTCCCAAATTGTTTACAGTATCAGCCTTTATACCTAAATCATGCACCCATTTTGACTTTGTTTTGGTGTATGATGTTAGATATTGGTCTATGACCAATTTCTGCCATGCTATGTTCCAGTTTTCCCAGCAGTTTTTTTTTTTTATCAAATAGTGCATTCTTATCCCAAAGACTGGGGTCTTTGGGTTTATCAAACAGTAGATTACTATAGTCATTGGCTGCTTGGTCTCCTCTACCCAGTCTATTCCATTGGTCCACTACTCTATTCCTCAGCTACTACCAAGTACTTTTGATGACTGCTGCTTTGTAATACATATTAAAATCTGGTATGGCTAGGCCACCTTCCCTAGCATTTTTTTCCACTAATTGCCTTGATATTCTAGACCTTTTGTTCTTCCAAATGAATTTTACTACTATTTTTTCTAGCTCTACAAAGTAATTTTTTTTGGTAGATTGATTGGTGTGGCACTAAATATGTAATTTAATTTAGGTAAAATTGTCATTTTTATTATGCTAGCTCGACCCAGCCATGAGTAATTGATGTTTTTCCAATTAGTTAGATCTGACTTTATTTGTGTGAGAAGTGTTTTGTGATTGTGTTCATATAGATCCTGGGTTTGTTTTGGCAGGTAGATTCCCAAATATTTTATAATGTCTACAGTAACTTTAAATGGGATTTCTCATTCTATCTCTTGCTGTTGGATTTCATTAGATATATATGGAAATGCTGAGGACTTATGTGGGTTTATTTTATATCCTGCAACTCTGTCACATTTGTTTATTATCTCAAGTAGTTTTTTACTTAATTCTCTAAGATTTTCTAAGTATATCATCATATCATCTGTAAAGAGTGATAGCTTAGACTCTTCTTTGCCTAATTTGATTCCTTAGACTTCTTTTTCTTCTCTTATTGTTACGGCTAACATTTCTAGTACCAAATTGAATAATAGGGGTGGTAGTGGACACCCTTATTTCACTCCTGATCTTATTGGAAATGCTTCTACCTTATCCCCATTACATATAATACTTGCTGATGGTTTTAGGTAGATGCGACTTATTATTTTAAGGAAGATTTCATTGATTCCTATACTTTCTAGTGTTTTTAATAAGAATGGGTGTTTTATTTTGTAAAAAAGCCTTTTCTGCATCTATTGAGATAATCATATGGTTTCTGCTAGTTTTGTTGTTGATGATGTCAATTATACTGATAGGTTTCCTGATATTGAACCACCTTAGTATTCCTGGAATAAATCCTACCTGATCAGAGTATATTATTCTCATGATGAGTTGCTGTAGTCTTTTTGCTAATATTTTATTTAAATTTTTGCATCTATATTCATAAGGGGAATTGGTCTGTAATTTTCTTTCTCTGTTTTGTCTCTTCCCAATTTAGGTATCAGTATCATATTTTTGTCATAAAAAGAATTTGGTAGGACTTCTCCAATTTTCCCAAATAGTTTGTAAAGTATTGGAGTCAATTGCTCTTTAAATGTTTGGTAGAATACACTAGTAAATCCATCTGGCCTTGGAGATTTTTTTCTTAGGGAGTTCCTTGATGGCTTGTTCAATTTCTTTTTCAGAGATGGAGTTATTTAAGTAGTTTACTTCCTCTTCAGTTAGTCTATGCAGCTTATATTTTCATAGATATTCATCCATTTCACTAAGATTGTCAAATTTATGTGCATGCAATTGGGCATAATAATTACTGATTATTCTTTTAATTTCCTCTTCATTGGAGGTAGATTCATCCTTTGCATTTTTGACACTCATAATTTGGTTTGTTTTCTTTCTTTTTTTATCATATTGCCTAAAGGTCAATCCATTTTATTGTTTTATTCATAAAACCAGCTCTTAGTTTTATTTATTAATTAAATAGTTTTCTTAAATTCAATTTTATTAATGTCTCTTCTGGTTTTAATTATTTCTAATTTAATATTTAATTAATGATTTTCAGTTTGTTCTTTTTTCTAGCTTTTTCAGTTTACATGCCCGATTTATTGACCTCTATTTTCTCTATTTTATTTATGTATGCATTCAGGGATATAAAAATTCCCCTAAGAACTGCTTTTGCCGAATCCCACAAGTTTTGGTATGTTGTCTCATAATTGTCATTCTCTTGAATGAAATTACTGATTGTTTCTATAATTTCTTGTTTGACTCACTCATTCTTTTTTTTTAATGTGTTTATATTTACATTATTTGCACATACAATCTGTACCTCCCCATTAAACCAAAAGAAAATAAAAACAAAAATCAATCATAACATGCTTAGGTCATCAAAACAAATTCTGAGAATGGCCATACCTGAAGATACATGCCTCTCTCTGTATTCTAAGTATCAGCTCTGTGGCAGAAGATGAATAGTATGTTCCTCATTCAATTTTCTCACTTTATGGTTTATGAATGCATTGATCAAAATTCTAAAGTCTCTTAAAGTTGTTTTATCTACAGTGTTGCTGTTCTTGTATAAATTGTTCCTGTAGCTCTGCTCATTTGAATTTGCATCAGTTTATAGCGGTCTTCTAAGTTTACTCTGAAATTGTTTGATTTGTCCTTTCTTATGGAACAATAATATTCCATTATATTTGCATACTATAATTTGGTTAGCTATACAATTGCTTCTTCCCTACAATGCCCTCCTTCCATTTGCTGGAAGAACATCATGTTTATTTCTTATTTTTGCTTGGTAGATCCTTCTACTTCCCTTCTTCCTTTGTTTTATGTAAAAAAATCTCTCTCTCTCTCTCTCTCTCTCTCTCTCTCTCTCTCTCTCTCTCCTCTTCCCATTCCTCTCTGACTTTCTTGCTCACATATATGCATATATCGCATATATCTGTATTTGCTATGTATATGTAAAATTATACATTCATGTATGTATATATCTACTTTCCTCCTCCCCTTTTATGTTTTGCTACCCCCTTTTAAAATGTAAGGTCCTTTTGAAAGTAGGAACCACTTTTGCACTTTGTTTTTTTTTAACCCAGTGCTTAGCATGCAGTGACTGATGACTCACTCATTCTTTAGGATAAAGTTACTTAGTTTCCAATTAATTTTTAGTCTGTTCTTCCATGGCCCTTTATTGCATATAATTTTTATTGTATCATGATCTCAGAAGGATGCATTTAATATTTCTTCCTTTCTGAACTGAATTGTGAGGTTTTTATGCCCTAGTACATGGTCGGTTTTTATATATGTGCAATGTATCACTGAGAAGAAGCTATATTCCTTTTTATCCCCATTCAATTTTCCCCAGAGGGCTACACTACCTGTCTGCTCTAAGATTCTATTCACCTCCTTAACTTCGTTCTTGTTTATTTTGAGGTTAGATTTATCAAGCCCAGAGAGGGGAAGATTGAAGTCCCCCACTAGTATGGTTTTGCTATCTATTCCTTCCTCTAACATCCTTAACTTCTACTTTTGGAATTTGGATGCTATACCGCTTGGTGCATATATGTTTAGTAATGATATTGTTTCGTTTTCCATGGTGCCTTTTAGCAGAATATAGTTTCCTTCCTTATCCCTTTTAATTAGATCTATTTTTGCTTTTGCTTTGTCTGAGATAAGAATTGCTACCTCTGCTTTTGTTTTTTTTTACTTTAGCCGAGGCATGATATACTTTACTCCAGCCTTTTACCTTTACCCTGTGGGTATCCCCCTGTTTCAGATGTGTTTCTTGTAAGCAGCATATTGTAGGGTTACGGTTTTTAATCCATTCTGCTATCCACTTCCATTTTATGGGAGAGTTCATCCCATTCAAATTCACAGTTATGATTACTATCTGTCTCTTTCCCTCCATCATATTCCCTCCCCTGTTTATGCTTTTATTTTTTTTCCCCTTCTCCCTTCCCCTCCTTAAGAGTTTTCCTTTTGACCACCACCTCCCTCGGTGTTCCCTTCTTATTAGCCCCTCTCCCTTTCCCTCCCCTTCCCACTTACTTCTTCCCTCCCTTCTAACCCCCCCCTTCAGTAGCCCTTTCCCCCTCATACTGCCTGTAGGGAATGATAGATTTTAATACTTAATGTAGTATGTTGTTTCTTCCTCAAACCAAGATTGACAAGAACAGATCTCATGCAAAGCTTCTCTCCCTCCTCTCTTTCCCTTTAGTATGAAAGTTTTGTGTCTCTTCTTGATATAGAGTCCTATACTTAACTGGCTGTGTTATTCCCTCCTTGCACCAGAACTAATGAGGGAAAAACTCACATAATGCTCATCTCCCTCCCTTCTTTCTCTCTACTGTATTGTTTTTATGCCTCTTTGTGTGGCATAATTTATCCTTTTCTGTTTCATTCTTCCCTCTTCTTCCATTGCAGTCCCTTTGAAGGCCTTAATAAGGTTATTTTTTTTATCATCCTTTGTGTAATTTATACCCACACCCTCTATTTGTCTGTAAACAGTTTGCTCTTATTAAATAACAGAGTGTGTGTGTGTGTTTTCCTTGTTTACCTTTCTTTGTCCCTCCTGCATATCATAATTGGAGGTTGAATTTTCCTTTGAGCTCTGGCTTTTTCATCAAGAAGTTCTGGAAATCCATTAAATTGTTGAATGACCATCTCCTTCCCTGGGAGAATATGTTCAGTTTTGCTGGATAGGTGATCCTTGGTTGTAACACAAGCTCTTTTGCCTTGAAAAAAATTATATTCTAGTTCCTCTGATCTTTCAGTGTAGAAGCTGCCAGATCCTGTGTGATCTTCACTGTGGTTCCACGATATTTGAATTGTTTCTTTCTGGCTACTTGTAGTATTTTCTCCTTTACCTGATAGTTCTGGAATTTGGCCATAACATTTCGAGGACTTTTCAATTTGGTATCTCTTTCAGGAGGTGATAGGTGGATTCTCTCAATTTCTATTTTACCCCCTGGTTCTAGTAGGGCAGTTTTCCTTGATGAGCTCTTGGAAGATGTTGTACAGGCTCATTTTTTTCATCATGATTTTCTGTTAGGCCTATGATTTTCAGATTATCTCTGCTGGATCTGTTTTCCAGGTCACTTATTTTTCCATTTTGATTTTTTACCTTTTTTTCTAATTTTTCATTCTTGATGTTTTGTTTGACTGATTCTTGGTTTCTCATAGAGTTATTCACTTCAATTTGGTTGATTCTAGTTTTTAGCGAATTATTTTCCTTGATTAGTTTTTGAAGCTCCTTTTCCATATCACACATTTTTCTTTTTAAAGAACTGTTTTCTTCACTGTAATGTTTTTCTAATTTTGCAATTTTGATTTTAAAATTATTCATTTTATCATCTACCTCTCTAATTTGGTCTTCAAAGTTCTTTTTGAGCTCATCTAAGAATGCTTTCTGTTCTTGAGACCAGTTCCCTGTGGAGGCTTCAGATGTGGGTGTAGAGTCAACAATGACTCCCTCTGAATTTTATTCCTCCTTCTCACAGTAGTAGGCCTCCAGAGTCTTTGTCTTTGCAGTCTACTTTTTACCCATTTTGAGGCAGGGCCCTAGCCATGCCCTTCCTCTAGGGTTCCCAAACCTTTACTGTTTAAAGTTTTTCTCTGGGGCAATAATTACTGTGTTTTCAGGATGGGGGGGAGAAGGATTGGGGTTCACTCTGCCATCCTGGTCCCTGGAAGTTCAGATAGGAGCTTTTTAAAATTCAAGGCTGTGGCTTGGTAGTCCCAGGGGTAGCTGCTGCCACTTCCAGGGACCCTGCAGTTGACTCTTACCCAGCTCAGTCCAGTCCCAGCCCTGTAATGATAGGCCTGGCAATGGGCCTCAAGGCTGGTGGATCAACTTGCCGCTATGTTGATCAGGCCTCATCCCAGCCTCTGTGCTGACCCTCAGCATCTTCTGAGTTGACTCTTTTTCTTCAGTGTCTGTTGCCTGAGAGCCAAGCCAGAAGTCAAGTGGATTTCATCAGTTTCTACTTTTCCCAATAAATTGAGAGTGATCCACTGGCTAAGCTTCATTCTGAGCTTTCCTCTGGCCATCCTGACATATGGGAGGCCTCAGGAGGCTTCCGATGTTTGCCTGCACTTGAATGGGTTTGAAATAGGGTCTCCATGGCTCAATAGTCTCATGGTGCCCAGGAGCTAGACCATCAATGTGGCTTGGGTAACATCTCTGGAATCATAGCACTCAAAAGGGGGCTGGTCAAATATCCTGGAAGGGATCACCTCAGTGGGCAACTGACTCATGAATCTGAGGCCAGAACATGACTGGACAGGTGCTGGCCTTGAGCATAATCTTTTTCTCCACATTCTTCTGAAACTCCTCATGTCTCTCCCTTATCTTGCATCAACCCAGAGGCAAAGTCTCTCAGGCTACACTCACACTAAAGCCAAAACAAGAATGTGGCAGTTTTTCCATAGAAACATTCAGCCCAAAGTTAAAGGACTGAGTCTCAAAAGATACATTCTGCACATGTGCATTGTGAACATAGCGATGCCTTAGGTCATGGCTTTTATTACTCCCTGACTTCATGGATACTGTTTTCTGGGTGTTATTGGGCATATCTAGTCCCATTCTTCCTATGATACTTGCTACTTTGTCAAATAAAATGGGGCAGTGTCCCTCTCTTCCTCTTCCCTTCTGTCTCTCTTTTCCTTCTTTCCCTCCTTCCCTTCTTTCTTCTCTCTCCCTACAACAGATTTTGTTTTTTTATTTATTTTTTTAATTTTTATTTATTTAACTTTTAACTTATGGGACAAAACAAGCATTTTCATAACACAGTATAATAAAAAAAAACGTTGTACCTGAAACTGCACATCTATAATGTATAATTTGCTGTTCCTTTTAAATATAAAATGTAAATTTCTTTTTTTCTCCTCCCTCACCCTAGGAATGACTACTATTAGACATACAACCTGTGAAAAGACAAGTAAAAGTAGAATGATTTGAGGAGAGAGAGATCATTATATGTGTGTGTATACATACGTGTGTATGTACATATGTAAAATCACATGCTTCTCTTTATCAGTTCTTTCTCTGCATGCAGATAGCATCTTCCTTCATATGTAACTTGTAGCTAATTGGGTTATTTATAATCATTTGCTCAGAGTTGTTTAAAACAACATTGACCGTACTGTTTACAGTGCTCTTTTGATTCTGCTCATTTCACCCTTCATTATTTCATGCAAATCTAGTCATGTTTTTCTAGGACCATTGAGCTCATCATTTCTAAGAGAACAGCAGTATCCTGTCACAATCATAGACCATGACTGGTCCAGCCTATTCATAAGACTTAAGTCAAATTCATTTCCGCCTCTCCCCCCAACTCCTCTGTCGCACCCATTCATATGAAAGACAATGACCGTTTTGTAGAATTGTTTGAGAGATGGCGCTCTTGGCCCCTCCCTCTTCATTCCCACTGTCTTTTCAAGGTTCACCTTAAGATTGTGGATCTTTTTTGCCTTCCTAAAAATATTGCTATTTTCTCTAGTCTTATAAAGTAACTCTCTGCTAGTTCAGTTGGGATGACCCTGAATGAGAAACTTAAGTGAAGCACTATGGTCATGTTTATTCTATCAGCTCATCCTACCTCAGAGAAGTTTGTTCATCCAATTCTTTAGGTTGACATTTCTGTAGACAGTGACTGTAACTGAATCATGTCGTTCTTGGGTACATCTTGGCAGTTAGACTCCAGTATTGTTTACATTCTGTAGTTGTTTTAAATAAAATTTCTCTTTCTGCTAGATCTTATTGCTATTATACTGAAATACTGATGAGTTGGAATTTACTGTGTATCCTTCTCTAAGTTTGCTAAGTTATTAATTATTTCAGCCACTTTTGAGTCCGTTTTTTAGGGTCAAGTACAGCAACAGAATGTCTGCCCAAAATGGACACTTCTCTCCTTCCTTCCATTTTTTTCTTCTCTCAATGTGACAGGCAGCATTTTGAGTGCTATGTCAAACAGAAATGGCAACAGTGGGCTTCCTTGCTTCACCCCCAAGTTTCTTGGAAAGATCTATAGCTTCTCTTGCCATATAGAATGGTGAGTCTTGGGATTAAGTTTTCTTTTCTTTTCCCCCAATGGTGTGGGAGCCAGAGAAATAGATTTCTTTTCTTTTTTTGTTTTTATTAATTTGTTTACTTTTAATTTACAAGATTCAGTTCCACAATTCCTTGAGTTTCAAATTTTCTCCCCCTCCCCCCCTCCATCCCCCATGGCGGCATACAATCAAGTATAGGATCTGCAAATACTTTCACATTAGACAATAGTCAGGTTATAAGGAAGGATTGTATCAGATGGAATGAACAATGGGAAAGGGGAAATAAAACCAAACAGGAAAAAGAAAAAGATCAGGTGGTTTGCTTTAATCTGGATTCAAACTCAGTTCTTTCTCTGGATGTAGACATCTTTCTCCATCATGAGACTTTTGGGGTTGACTTATAACCATGAATTGCTGAGAAGAGTCCAGTCTATCAAAGTTGGTCATCACACATATGTTGTGTCTGTAATTGTGTACAAATTCCTCCTGGCTCTACTCTTCTCACTCAGCATCAGTTCATATAAGCCTCTCCAGGTAAATATGAAGTCCATCTGCTCCTCGTTTCTTATAGCACAATAGTATTCCATTACATGCATATACCACAACTTTTCCAGCCATTCCCCAATTGATGGGCACCCCCTTAATTTCCAAATTTTTGCTACCACAAAAGGAACTGCTATAAATATTTTTGTATATATGGGTTTTTCCTCCCACTTCTATGATCTCTTTGGGATACAACCCTAGAAGTGTTATTGCTGGGTCAAAGGGTGTGAAATTATTTATAGCCCTTTGGGCATAATTCCAGATTTTTCTCCAGAATGGTTGGATAAGTTCACAATTACACCAGCAATGTATTAGTGTTCCAATTTGTCAACATCCTCTCCAGCATTTGTCATTTTCCTGTTTTGTCATCTTAGCCAATCTGACCGGTGAGATGTGGTACCTCATAGTTGTTTTGATTTGCATTTCTCTAATCAGTAGTGATTTATAGCATTTTTTTCATATGCTTATAGATATCTTTAATTTCTTCCTCTGAGAACTGCCTGTTCATATCCTTTGACCATTTATTAATTGGGGAATGACTTGTATTCTTGTAGATGTGACTCAATTCTCTGTATATTTTAGAAATGAGTCCTTTATCAGAGACATAGATTGTAAAGGAATAGATTTCTGCTAATTAAAGAAATGGAAAGTTTGGGGACAGGTCTATAGGTATGGGAATTGCACACACTTTCAAATAAGGTTACTCTATTCTGAGATTTATTTATTCTACTTTGTTATAAGAGGATTCTCAGAACCAGGTGGGAAGGTTCTATTATAAAAAGAAAATGTCAATAAAACATTAGAATGATAAATAAAGAGGTTTTTTTAGGTACTTAAGATGCACATACACACACTCACACACGCACACACACATGATAGGCCAGGTGTTCAGGATACTGGAATACCAATCAAAGCAGTGCTTCCTTTTTCTAAGAAAGGACCTTCTTCTGAAGGGTGATGGGAGGAAGTGGAACATACAGGGAGATCACATAATGCCTAGCAGATCATGATGGAAACCACAGGGGAAAAGAAAAGACTCAAGAATATATGATGACAGAGGGAACCCTATTAGTGGGGGAGGCTTCACACAGCATGAGCAGCCTGAGCTGGGATGTTAAGAAAGAGAAGTGCAAAGATGGAGATGAATGGGGAATAAGTTCTAGGTGTGGCAGGTATTGGGGGTAATGGTTGGGGATAAGAGGTGGTGATTCATCAAGTTCAGCCAAAAATCAGCTAGCCCATTTGGGCTGGAGCCAAAAGGGTATCATGGGGAGTGATATGAAACTAAGGAATCTGGAAGTCAAGTTTAAAATATAGCATAGAATACCTTCCAAACAACCCAGCTAAGGAGTTTCTAGATGCTACGGGAGCCAAAGAAAGTATTTGAGTAGGAGAGTGACATGATAAGGCCTGTGCCTTGGGAAGATGACTTGGCCATTGTGATATATGGTTGGAGAAAGGAAAGATTGGGTGCAGGAAAACCAAAAAGGAGGGAAGCAGGGACGATGGTGGTCAAGGTAAATAGAACTTTGGGCAAGTCACCTGACTTCACAGAGCCTCAGTTCCTTATTTGTAAAATGAAGGATTAGATGTATCCCTCCCAGGTCCATTCTATCTTCAAATCTCTAATTCTGTGTTAAGGGGATGGGGATTAATTATATTGTTGGAGAAAATTAATAAATCTTGGCACCTGATTTCATTTGGGGATTGGAAAAGTGTCAGAGAAGAGTATGTACAGGACAGAAGATGAGAGAAATGACTGGGATGGGAAGTGAATCATGGGGAGAGGGGGGTGTAGATACACTGAGCCATAGAACAGCAAGCCCTGGGAATTTTCTTCAATCCCTATCAAATAGGAAGTATAAACACTGAATAAAATAGGGCTCAGCCTCTCATGAAGCCCCAGGGGAGTTTTCATAGGAACCTGAATAGCCAGATAAAGGAATCACCGGAACCCCTGTAACAGGGTGGCTCTCTCCATCTGGAGTTCTGTGAATTGACTATGAGAATCTTGGCTTAGCTCGCCCCTCTTATGGCTTTGTGAAGATCCAATGAGATAAGAGATGTGAAGTGTTTCATGGACCTTTCAGTGGGAACCTTCTTAAACTGTGGGTCAAGATCCTGTAACTGAATGTGGAGGGAGGGTCACAGAAAATTTGGCAGCAGTAAAAGGTTTCTGAATTGTGTTCAAAATCAAACACATAATGAATCCAAGGTGTTTCTGGCAGTGCTTGCCCATGTTGCATCTCCCAAAATCACTGCGGCCTTCGTTCTGAATGCACATCACGTATACCTTGCACTTTGCATACCTTTATGCCAGGTAACACCAACAAGCGCTGAAACTCCTCAGCTCAGATTCAAAACTATGGCATGTATGAATTGCAGTGTTTTTGCTGTGCACACACAGCTTTCTCCTCTTACAGAAACATAATAATTTAATTGATGGACTTCTAATATTTTCCCACCATCAGTCCTTAGTATGTATCAAATTAGTATATCTTTGGATTGGATTGTGTTAGAATATTTGATGTTTAACATTGTTGTTGTCTCCTTGTTTTACAGAAACATAAGTGTTTAATTGCACCAAGTAAAGACAAAAGTGCTTTAGTAATATTTCTCCACCATCACCGCTGTACATGTATATGTGTGATCATTTTTTTAAATTACATGCAAACAAATGTAATTTCATAAACTGAAGCTAGTATTTATTTGAGAAATTATTAACAATATTTATTTACATTTTAGGTGAAAAATATTTTTCAGTTATGGATAAGTAGATAAATTTAGACAGAAGAGGTAAAAATATTCATGACAATGTGGCAGAGTGTTAACTACCAGGTTGTAGTACACCTAAATTGACAAGAAAAAGGAAATTTATCTAATCATTTTTGCCATATGGATTTACTTCTAATAATGATGATGGTGTGGAAAAATTCTTTGCTTAATTTGTAATGAAGTTTTAGCTGTGGAGAGCATGAAACCAGCCAAACTAAAATGATGTCTTAATAACAAGCATGCATTATACTGCAATAAAACAAAGGGATATTTTTAATGCCTTTTAAAATCTTCAAAAACAATGCTTTGAGAAAGTTGTTAATATCAATGAAAAAGCATTTATATACATCTTTTGAAACTTCTTATTTAATTGAAAAAATGATAAAGTACTACACAATAAGAGAAGATCTGGTGTTACTTGCTGCTATTAAAATGTCAAAAATAGTTCATAGGAGAAATGGGAACAAAATTCATAAAATTCCTTTATCAAATGATACTATTCCCAAAAGAATTGCTGAAATTAGTAAGGATCAATTCTAGTAGCTTATTACAAGGCTTAAGGACAGCCCCAAAGTTTCTAATATGAAACAGCTGTTACTTTATGTAAACTATTCTTATGAAGGAAGCATACATGAGGAATTATTGTTTTATCACCCTTTGGAAAGGCACACAAGAGGGGAAGATACATATCTTAAAGTCAATGAATTTTTTTCACAAATAGAGGTTTACAATGGAAAAATTGCATTGGAGTTTGTACAATGGTGATGGAGCCATGATGGGTGAGAACGTTGGATTTGTGGCAATGAAAATATCACTTTTACTCACTGCATGATCCATCAGGAAGCACTCATAGCCAAAAAAAATCTCCAGTTAGATGTTGTGCTTTGTGATACTATCAAAATCCTTAACTTCATTCAAAGCCACACCATTAACAGTCATTTGTTTTTAAAATTCGGAAAGCCATGGATTCCAATTTCAAAAGCTTATTACTATATGCAGAGATAAGGTGACTGTCATGAGAGCAAAGTTTAAACAGACCACTGAAACTGAAAGATAAAGTTCTCGTATCTTTGAACAGAAATCTGATTTTGTTCACTTTTTTCATAACGAATTATGGCTTTCAAAACTATCTTTTGTTGGATGTTTTAAAAAAACTGATTTAAACATCTTATTTCAAGGAAAAAATGTAACATTTATGTTAAAAGATAAAATTGAAAGTTTTACTAAAAAATTAACATATGGAAGAATAGGGTGGAAAATGGTTCTTTAGAGATGTTTACAGCTAAAGATCATTTTACAATTGAAAATAACCTTCCCAGGGGCGGCTAGGTGGCACAGTGAATAGAGCACTGGCCCTGGAATCAGGAGGACCTGAGTTCAAATCTGGCCTCAGACACTTAACACAAAAACTAGCCATGTGACCTTGGGCAAGTGTTCTGTGATTTGATCTGGATTCTGGGAAGCCATTGTCCAGAGCCCCCCAGCTTTGAAACCCAGATGTTGATTTGGTATGGATGTAATGGTTGGACAGTTTGGAAAGCTGTCTACTTGATCTGTTTTTATCTTGATAATTCTGCCTATATACTTTGAAGTTCAGGGTGCTGACCTTTTTCCCCTGAACGAGGTAAACGATATATGTTTGACTGATTAAAGTAAGCTTGTTAAACCCATTTTGAGTTGCTTTCCTTTAACAAAGCAGATCTAAGAACCTGTGTTGGCAGCAAACACTGAGGACGCTTGGGGTGCTTGCTGCTACAGCAAGTCACTTATCCCCAATTGCCCTCCCCCCCAAAAATAATAACCTTCCCAAAGATTTAATTATAAGAGTTATAATTGATCATCTGAAATACCCGGAGACACAGTTTCAGAAATGCTTGCCTTTAAATTTTGATTCTACTAAACTAAGTTGGGTTCACAAACTACACTCAATTGAAATAAAAAAAAAAAAAAACATCAGCCAAATTATCAAGTGACACAGGTTTAAAACTTTAGTTTCAAAAAAAAAAAGAAAGAAAGTCAAATGAATTTTGATTTGGGATTAGGACAGAATTTCCCACTATTTTTTTTTTCAGGGGGGAAGGAAGGGCAATTGGGCTTAAATGACTTGCCCAAGGTGACATAGGTAGTAAGTGTTAAGTGTCTGAGGCCAGATTTAAACTCAGATCCTCCCGACTCCAGGGCCAGTGCTCTATTCACTGTGCCACCTAACTGCCCCTGCACCATCTACCCCCCCCTCACAATTTCCAAAATAGCCCTAAACATACTTCTGTCATTTTGCACTAAGTATTTATGCAAACTATGTATTTATCTCATCATTAATGATCATAAAATCAAAATACTTAACTCTGAAAAACACTGACAATGTTCTACATCTTACAGTATCAAATATTCTGCCAAGATTTGTCTTTCTGTGAAAGTAAACAAGCACATCCATCTCATTAGTAGGTAAATTTGCTTTCATCTTAATAAATGGTAAAATTATATGTGTATCAAAGAATTGTTTTACAATAAATTTCTTTCTGATTTATTATCTTCAAATGTTTGATTTGCATACCCATTTTATATGCCTATATACCTGGGGCATGTAAAAATTTCTTGGTGGAGAAAGTTTAAGAAGCCCTGTTATCGACAGAATATCAGTGTGGAGGGTGAGGGGTGAGGAGGGGGAGGGGAGGGGTAAAGTCTCTCCTGAATTGGTCGGTTCCCATTTCCTCCTTCACCACAGTTAGGCTCCTTGACATCTGTGTGTATCTGCCTTTCTATCTCTGGTGCTCACCACAGTGCCTGGCACACAGTAGGCACTCAATAAGTACATGGGCAGATTCGACTTACAGCCCCTGCGGTCAGGGACAACCTAAGTTTGCAGCTGGTTTCTTCTGTCTTCCCTCATCATATTTTGGGTTCTGGCCCTGCTGGTCCCTACGCTGTTCCTCAACCTCACCTTCTATTCCCTGCCTCTGTCTCCTCCAGTGTCCTTCAGCACAGGTCTCTTCCTTCATGGCTCCGTGCAGAGGCCCCCTCCTCTGGGAACCTTTCTTTGTTGAGCCCAGTCTCTAACACTCTCTTTCCTCAACCCCTCCTGCCCTTCCTTGCCTATGCACACACTGTGTTCACCATTAGAATGAAAGCTCCTTGAGAGTACACTTTCATGGTGTTGACTTTGTGTCTTCCAGGTCCCTGGAACACAGTAGGTGATTGTGAAATGCCCACAGAATGTCTAGGAGTTACAGCTAAGGCTCTGGGAACTGGACACTGATGGGTATACCTGCGTGACCCAGGGGAGCCATCACTTCACTCTTCTGAGCAGAAGAAAGAGCTCACTGAAATTGCACATGAACGATAATTAGGCCAATTACCTCATAGAGTTCACGTAGTGCTAAAGGCCCCTAATGAGCTTTGTTACTGGCCAGATTACTTTCTAATCTTCATCTTTTTAGGGCTGTTAGCTTTCATGCCACTCCATAGATAAGGTAATTTATAGGAAAATTAAATTGAAAAATGATGTGTCATTATTGCTGCATCTGAGCAGTAAAGTCAAAAGTTGCTCTCTCTCAATGAAGAGATTCAATGAGCACAAATTCAAACTTCCCAGGCTTCCTAGCTGGGGATATTAGACAAAGACCAAGGCTGGAGGCAAGGAGCACTTTGAGAGCAGCTGGGAAGCCTGAAAGGTGAGCCACAGTCCCCTGGCGAGCTGCAGGCAGGCAGGCAGACAGATAGACAGGAAGACAGGCAGGCAGACAGGCAGGTAGGCAGGCAGACAGGCAGATAGACAGGCAGACAGACAAATAGGCAGCCTGGCGAGAGCATCCCCCCCCCCCTCCCCACACATCTCTCAGCATCGTTTATACCTTCCATCTTGCCATCTGTTGCCTTCGTCAAGAAGTTCCAGAAGAGAGCCTTCTCAGGCTCTTCTATGGCCATTCTTTATTTTTTTTTTATTTTTTCAATTAGCAAGCATTTATTTTTTGTTTTCTACCTTATCCACCTCAAAATAAGAAAATCAGGGGGAAAAAAGAAAAGAAAAACAGAGCCATTGTAAGCAATGAATATCACAAAGCAAAACCAATTCCTACACTGGGTATATGCAAAAATTGTACCTCATTCTGTACCTTGAGACCATATGAGACCATATCCTCTCTGGTAGGCTCTGGGTAGTGGACTTCACCATCAGTCCTTCGGAATAGCACCTGGTCACTAGATGCTTCAGAGCTCCTAAGTCTTTTAAATAACTTGTTTTTATCATGCTGTGCTTATTATAGAAACCGTTCTCCTGGTTCTGCTCACTTCATTCCATACCAGTTCACAAAACAATCTTCCTAGGCTTTTCTGAGATGGTCCCTTCCTCATTTCTTGCAGGACAATAATATTCTACTGAATTCAGATGGATGGATGGAGCCTTTATTGATCATTCTCTGTGTGCACAGTGCTGGGCTCCCAACAGAAAAGTAATCCGTGCTTGACCTCGAGGAGCTCAGGTTCTAATGTGGCAGTCAGCACAAATGGGGGTTTCAACTCTGAGTCAGAAGGAAGGAGCCAGGGTGCCTTAAGGGGCAGAGAAAGTGGATCAAGTGACTCTTCCTTGATGGCATTTCCACTGCTCCACTTGTATCGTTCTCTCATGTTGAAACATTTGACCAAGACAGACTCTTGGAGAAACAGAACTTATTTTTTTGTTTCTTCATCAGCTGTGGCTGCAGAAACAAGGCCCAGATTGCACCTCCCCAGGACACTAGCCAAGGGAACTGGCTCAGAGGCCTGGCCACTCCCAAGGCTCTTGGGCTCAGGATCCTGGGCTGTTTTCATCAGGGACTTAGGGGAACCAGTGGCCAAGGTGGTGCTGGTGGGGCCTTGACCTGCCAGGCCTTCCCATCTCTCCTTCAGGGGCCTGGCTTCTGTGTGGTAGTCAGTAGAAAGTTTATAGCATATACTGTTCATCATTCTTCTAATCTGACAAGTTATCCTGAGAATTGTGCTGCCATTTGGCCAGCAAGTCAAGAAATGTTTCTTGAGGGGACAACAGTGAAAGCACTTTCTACCCATGAAGGAACAGTGGGATGCCATCCCTAACACCAAATCCCCAGATTGAACCATGGACAGGTTGTCCCTATGAAGTTTGACCCATAACACCCACTTTTCTGTGTACTGACCCAACTTTGCCCTTAGAGAAAGGCCTGGGCCTTGTTGACGCCTGTTCTCTGGAAGCAGCATGGCATCTTGATCAGGGGCGTATTCACCAGAATTATTGGAAAAAAACAGTGACCGAAGATGGCAGGGTAGAAACAGGACTTCCGTATGGCTCCGGCTTCCACCTCCTAAATACATGTAAAAAATGACTCTAAGCAAATTTTAGAACTACAGAACCCACAAAGTGACAGAGAGATACAAATCACCTGCTGAAGGAAGCCCAGCAGGCCGGCAGGAAGGGTCCGTCACAGCGCACTGGGAGCAGAGTGCACTCCTGACTGAGCCGTGGTTTTAGCCCCAGTGCAGCCCCTACCAGCAGGGGCGGCTGAAGCAGACTTCACCAGCGTAAATCACCAGCCGACTTCTCAATCCACAGAGGCCAAGGAAAAAGTAAAAGGACCATGTGAAACTTTGTTGCAACAGGGGGGGTGTAGTCTGACTGCTGCCCCCGGAGTAAGAAGCAGAGGAGGCACAGTGGCTGCTTCCAGAACTGCTGACCTACATATTGTAGGGGAACAAAGCGACCATTCCGAGGGTGATCGCTCTTGCTTTGACCTGCTTGGATCTGGATCACAGACTTAGGTGGTGGTCCTGGGGTGTGTGAACAGTGAGCCAGAGCATGTGGGGACTGTAAGGAGGGCGCCCGTTGAATAGCTCCAGCAGCTTCAGAAACCCCAGCAATCTGGGACACAGAACTCTCCCCTCTGTAAGCAGAGTTCTATCATGGCAAAGATCTCAAAAGTCAAGTAATTGGCTGCCAATATGAGCAAGCAATGGAAGCACAAATAGACAATAGAATTATTTTGGGGGGACAAAAAGGATCAAGGCATGGAGTGGGAGGAAGACATGGACGTCAGAACTCCTGCATCAAAAGCCTCCAAGAAAAATATGAATTGGTTACAGGCTGTGGAGGAGCTCAAGAAGGATTGTGAAAATCAAGTAAGAGAAGTGGAGGAAAAATTGGGAAGAGAAATGAGAATGATGTAAGAAAATCATGAAAAGTGAGTCAACAGCCTGCTAAAAGAGACCCAAAAATGCACTGAAGAAAATAACACCTTAAAAATAGACTAACTCAAATGGAAAAAGAGGCCCAAAAAGCCATTAAGGAGAAGAATGCCTTAAAAAGCTGAATTTGCCAGATGGAAAAGGAATTTCAAAAATTCACTGAAGAGAATAGTTCCTTCAAAATTAGATTGGAGCAAATGGAAATGACTTTATGAGAAATCAATATACTGTAACACAGAAACAAGTAAATGAAAAAATAGAAGTCAATGTGAAATATCTCTTTGGAAAAACCACTGACCTGTAAAATACATCCAGGAGAGATAATTTAAAAATTATTGGAGTACCTGAAAGCCACGATCAAAAAACGAACCTGGAAATCATCCTTCAAGAAATTCTCCAGGAAAATTGTCCTGATATTCTAGAAACAGAGGGCAAAACAAAAATTGAAAGAATTCACTGATCATCCCTTGTAAAAAGATCCCCAAAAGAAAACTCCTAGGAATATTATAGCCAAATTCCAGAGTTCCAAAGTCAAGGAGAAAATATTACAAGCAGTCAGGAGAAAACAATTTGAATACTGTGGAAACACAATCAGGATAACACAAGATTTAGTAACTTCTACCTTAAGGGATCAAAGGGCTTGGAATATTATATTCCAGAAGCCAAAGGAGCTCGGATTACAACCAAGTATCACCTACCCAGCAAAACTGAGTATCATGTTTCAGGGGAAAATATGGTCATTCAATGAAATAGAGAACTTTCAAGCATTCTTGAAATGTTGAAATGTCTCAAACCAGAGTTGAATAGAAAATTTGACTTTCAAATACAAGAAGCAAGAGGAGTATGAGAAGATAAACAGGGAAAAATGAATCATAATGAACTTATTAAAATCGAACTATTTACATTCCTACATGGAAAAATGATCATTGTAACTCATAAAACTTTTCTCAGTATGAGGATAGCTGAAGGGAATATATATATATACATACAAATATGTTTATATAGGAAAGTATATGTGCATATAAATACAAATGTGTGTGTGTACATGTATGCACATAGACAGAGGGGGCAGGATCTGTTGAATATGAAGGGATGATATCTAAAAATAAAATTAAGAGGTGAGGGAGGAATTATTGGGAGAAGGAGAAAGGGAGAGATATAATAGGGACAATCATTTCATATAAAAGAGGTCAAAGGAAAATTTTATAAAGACCTCATCGTCAGCATGTTAAAAGGGGATAGGCTTGTAATTCCAGGGGACTTTAATGCCAGAGTGGGAACAGACTATCCAACTTTGTAGGGAGTCCTAGGAAGAATGGAGTCAGAAGCAGTGACAGCAATGGTCGCTTACTCCTGAAGACTTGTGAATGTGTTGATCATCTCATTATCCTCTTCCATTTACCGAAAAGCAGTAAAACTTTGTGGATACACTCAGCAGCAAACATTTACATTCAATAGACTATGATACCTTCATAAGGAGAAGAGACAAACAGGACTGAGAATGACAAAGAGGATGCGTAGTGCAGACTGCTGAACCAATCACAGATTTATCCACTCTAAGCTAAACCTTCACATCCCACAAAAGTGGTAGCCCCAAGGCAAGGTGGCTAGCAGGGCCAACAGATTAGAGCGCTTCTCCTAGGAGGAATGCTTTGTTGCTAACATGGAGGGAAAGTTGAGCCAACACAGTTAGAAACAATGGAGCAGAAAAGGAGATTTGGTGTATGGCACTGCATTGGCTCATTTGGGTCAGAACACTCACAAACACCAAGACTGGTTTGATGAAAATAATGAGGACATTCAGAAGCTGCGAAGTGAAAAACAAGAACTCCACAGGGTTTACCAGCAGGATAGTTCATCCCTTTCTAAGAAGGCAGCATTTAACTCCATCAATACTAAAGAGAAGCTTAGAGAATTCCTGAAGATGCCAGCTTTAGACTAACAAGACTAGCGCTGCTCTCTGCCAAAGAAGTAAGTGAATGAAGCCTCTCTCAGAGAAGCAGGGAGCGCCTTTTAATACTCCCTGGCATGGTGAGGTAGGTAGTGGCCCTGGGATGAGTGTGACTCCCAGCTGGGGACCTTCATCAGGCACTAAGCAGCAGCACCATCCCCTCAGCCTCAGCAGCGGAAATCCAAATGTATGCCACGCCTCCGTGGGACAGAATCAGACAGCAAAAGCAATGATTTTCTTTCCTGGAGTGTAAATCAATGTCCCTTATGCCATCTGTGGTCTGTCTAACCACAAACAAATGAACAAAAATACTTTCTCCATGCATCTGTCTCAATTATTGAATTCTTTTGGAGCTTGGATTCACAGCCATTAAGGTGATTATTGAAATGAATCTCTTGCTGAATCACCACACATACACA
>NW_027185761.1:77453252-77479344 GCF_028583685.1 Petaurus breviceps papuanus
TGTAGGGTGGTTGGGGCACAGAGAGTCGCATGGTATGTGGGGGTGGGGGTGGGGGCTCTTTCCAGTTTCAGTTGAAATGATGGTAGGTTGATGAAAGGTTCAAGACAATGACAAACAGTCTTGGAAGTGTGGGAAAACTTGGAATAGAAATTTAGGCTGCCTGTTTACTTATTTATCATTTGACTGAATCCAAAGAATAGTGTTTCCTGTTAAAGCTTTGAGTTTTACATTTACACTAAGACAAAATAGCCAAATAGAAAAGTTAGGGATGGAAAACCTCAAGTCTGACAATGCAGACGGCATAACAAGTCTTGAAAGCCAAAAGTTTAAGTGTAAACAAGGTAGAAAATCAGTGCCCAAAGCACAGCCATCCCCTTGGAGGGGGGTGGGGAGGGAACTGCTCTCCATGCCAAGAAGTGAGGCTGGACTCACTAGAGGTTTGGGAGGGATCTCTACCACTGGCAGGGTTGTGGAGGGCAAGAGAAAGGATTCCTGGAGTACAGGTGCACAACCTGTTATGGTGACCTTCCTATAAGTGCCCCGCTCTAGACAACGTGGGCTTTCCCTGGCTATTTCCAAAATGAGCTGCCTGACCTCTGTCTCCCCTCCTCCTCCTCCACCTCAGACTCAGCTCTTGGCACCATGGGCTCTGAGAGGTGAGCTTTCACCTGATCTGGTCTGGCTCAGGCCCCCACACCACTGCTGGTCACTCCCAGACTGAAATCCTTGCCCTCTCACCTTTCTGCGCTGTTGTCTTCCCCAACGGAGAGTAAGCTCCTTGAGGGCAAGAACGGTTTTACCTCCTCGTGTTTGTATCCCTGGTGGTTAGCGCGATGCCTGACTTGGTCTTGTTAAATTTTGTCATTCATTCATTTGGCTGTTCTTTCCCCCATTTTACAGACAAGGAGGCTGATATTCAGAGAGGGGAAGTTGATAGGGGCCTGGGCTTCCTCGCCCCCAGCTTGAGTTTTCCATTATACCAGGCTGCCCCATGACACAACATCATCCCGCATCACCCTATCCAATCCACACCTTAATATTCAAATAGTATTTAACAAATGGACTAATCCTTGATTTGCAATCAGCTGTCCTTTATTAATGTCAAAACAAGCCCAAGGGAGCAAGCTCAGTTTCTGTAAATTCAGCAAATCCCAGCCCCCAAATGAGCCTGTGATTGCCCATCCCAGTGGAAAGCCTGCACAGCCTTTTCTGTGACTGTCCCTCTGCCAGCCATCTCCACCCAGGGCGTACAACCTTCTCACACATTTGAAAGGTGTTTTGATCACTAAGCAGCCGAGGCCCTTCTCCATACAGATTTTGCCTCATACCTTCAATAGAATGGCTTTTCCCCCAAGAATCGATGAAGTAATAAAGCCCCAAAAAGGTTGGCAGGGCCATAGATGGGGAAAGCCCCCTGAAGAGAGCCCTGAAGCTGGACTAGAAGAGATGTTGGGGGGCGCTAGGAGAAAGAGCGGAGATCTGCTTTGGGTCCTTTTTCCATAGACAAACATTAATTTAACTGCTGGTACTCTAGGGCAGATTTAGTACCTTATAAAAAAGGTTTTTGTACTTCAGATGAAATGATAATGGGCATATTGTACTTTTAAAATACCAGCTCATCTGCATTCTCAGAAAACAGGCAATGAATCCAGCCCATATGGTGAAATGGAACCCAGCTGAACAGTCCCTCTCCCAGATCACTCCCTAGTGGGGCTTCGAGAAGGGCCATGCAATCGGAGCTCGTGTTCAGAACCAGCAAATTCAGATGGAACATAAACAATCCTCCCAATTAGTCCCTCAATGTTCCTCTTTTCATGAGAGATTCACAGCCAAACACCAAAAGTTCTATCTGAGGCTTGAGTTTGAGATGAAATAATCCATATTTCATCCTTGAGATGAAATCATTTGGCCCAGGCTCAGTGGTCCAGCCCCCTTTCATTTTGAATTTAAGGGGACCCCTGATTTTGTCCAAGGAGGACTCTCCAGCTTCTGACCTAACAGCAGCATGTGTATGACATTGGACTAGTCGGGTAAGCAGCCAGATAGCCAAGCTTCTTCAAAGAAATCACCTTTCTGGAAGAAACTGGACCAAAAGACAGGGATGGAATCTGAGGGTGTCCCTAAAGTCCTGATCTCTTGAAAGACCTAAATATCTTACTAATATTCATCAGTATTTTAGTTTATGAAATACCAACCTAACCAAATGGATGAAACACACCTTTGGTCTAACACTATACCACGAAGTCCAGTTGGACCTGTCTAGTAGGAGTAAGGGAAGAGACGGTGAATGCTCACTGCCCAGTCTAGGACGTGCCATTGCATGAACAGTCATGAGGTTGGATATCAGCACATGCCTGTATCTGGGACATGTTCTGAGGCCAGGCTTGAGCAGGAGGAAGGGAGCAGGTGGGATTACATTTGGGAAATTATGCAGTGCTTTCAATAATCCAAGAATATTTCCCATCATGGAAACCATCCTGTTTCCTTTTTATTCTTTCCCTATGACGTAGTTATGAATCTTAGTGTTCCATGTGTCTCATGTAGCCCACAGCACAGGACCTCTCCCCTTTCCTGCCCAAAACCTCCGAACTCTCACGACCAGCTATGACTTGGTAGGGGGGCGGGAAGAGTTAGCCACCTCCCTTATTGATTCATCACGTCCACCTGAAGTGTACTATGGGAAAACTACAAATAGAGTCATTCCTAAGTATGGGTAACAGGGGTGCTCAGGCCCTTCATGAAGACTCCTGGCAATCTTCATATGTCAACCATAGGACAGCCTTTATCTCACCCCACAGAAAAGAAAAATGGTGGCGAAAGGAGAACCTATAAATAGACAAATGAAAAATCTCTGCACACCATTCTAACATGCCAGAGAATTCCAAGCTTTTACACAAGCTTTCTCTATTTAGGTCTCTCTGACTCAGAATCCCCTCACTGACTTGAAATTCATCCCCAAAGCACAAACACATGGGAGCCACCTGATAGGCCCCTGCCCCTCCTCTCAGACCCACCCTGTCACAGGATAAGTCACAGGAATATCAGGATCTCTCCTGTGGGCCAAGTGAGCCAGAAAGCCAGGAGTGAACCCAAGAGACTCTCATGTGCCCACAGCATCATAAGGAGAAGCCACATGTGTCCGGGACTCCTTACCCCTGGCCCCCAGTCTGCTTTACATAAGAAAGGGGCAAGGGTATCTATTGATGCTTTTCACAGGCTGGCAGAGCAGGCCTTGCTCCTCTGAGGAAAGTCCATCTTAGCCAACCGAACCACCTCTGGCAGCTCCATTCCCTAAAGCATCAGACAGTCTCTGGCATCCTCCTCTCCATTAGTGAGGCACCCCTCAGTTACTCTGCACAACAGCTCACTGCTCTGGAAAGCCATCAGATTATTGGGGGCTTTGAATCTGGCTCTGGAGAAATTTATGCTGAAACGCTTAAAAGTATAGTTGCACATCAGCATTTAATCACTCAGTTGTTAATTTTTAATGACAAAATTACTTAGGAAAAAATCCCTGAATTTGGGGATTTGGACACCTGATTTCAGGTTCTTTGTCTCAGATTCCATGGAAAAGGATTTCCCATTTTCCTTCTCTCTCCTTCTGATCCCCTTCCCCAGGTCTCACTTGGCTTTTGGGAGCCTGACACTTCCCCTGAACCTGAGGGACACTTGGTTGCCTTCCCTGTCCTGCTTCTGGCCCTTCTCCTAGAGCAGCCAGAATAGCCTTGAGCAGTCGCTGACCACTCCCCTCCAGTGCTGCCCCTTCTGCTTGGGCCTAATACCTACTGCCGGCTAAGTTTTCTTACTAATGAGATGTTTCATCCCTTCATTTCTCTTGTGTCGGGGGAGGGCCATGCTATTGATTAAAGGTGGCCTTGCTATTCTTCTGTGTGCCAGTGATTTATGGTGGGTGCCGTGCAAGCCCAGACAGTTCTTGCATCTGTGGGGGAAGTGGGGGCCTCGAGATTCCAATGAGCAATCTGAGATTTATGCTCCTTTCAGTCTAGACCACAAAGCAAAGGTGGACCCCTGTCTACCCCTCTCCCCCAGCAAAGAACACCTGAGTAACCACAAAACACAGCATGAGCAACATGCCTCTTCATGGAGCCCATTGGAAAATTGTCCAAACTCCAGAGCCCTGCCCAGGAGGTACGTGGAGCTTGTCGCTGGGCCCTACAGGGCAGTCCATTGGAACAAGCCAAGGCACTCCCCCCTCACCTGCCCTCCAGGCAAGCACACAAGTCCGATGTATCCCGAGGACCCATTCCCCGGCAAATAGAAACCGCTCCTGGGCCCCCTCCAATGTGCTTAGCAGTCAGCTGGGGTGAGGCAGGTGGGAAGGGGGGACACACACAATTCAAAGCTGAGACATTTAAGGAAATAGCATAAGAAGAAAATAGTAGTCTAACATTTCCCCAGACGCCCAAAGTCCACAGTCCCACAAAGGCACGTGCCATCAGAAGGAAGCAGACAAACTGAGGAGATGCATTGTAGTGTCAGGGTGGGCGTGCTGCTGGCTACCGGGGGGGGGGGGCTGATGGAGGGGCACACACCCCATGATGGAGCAGTCTTGGCCTCTGTGATGGCTCAGGGCCTTGGCACATCTCCTCCCTGGGGGTCTTTGGGGCCTCCCCCCCCCCCTTTGTGTTCCTGCTAGGCCTGGGGCAGGATGCTCTCTACCTGTAGAAGGGCTGTGACTGTTAGAAAGGTGGGCCTGGGAGACCAAGGACAAGGAGACGCTCAGTCGTGGCTCTTTGGCTGGAATCTGGTCCCTTTGAGTCCCATTTCATCTCACAAATTTTCAGATGAAATAGGCCCAGAGACATTAAGTGTCTTTCCCCAGGTCACACAGCAAGTTAGTGTCTGGAAAAGAGGAATTCCGGTCCCTTGACTCCCCACTGAGCGAGTGCTCTGTTCATCAAGTCAGCCTTCCCCTTTATGTATGAACTCAACAGCTACAGCCTTCATGTGTGTGGAGGGGGTGGGGGGTGTGCCTGAGCAAACCCCTCCTGAGAGCCTGTCTCAGCCCTGCTGTGCCCATGGTTCTGCCAACAGAGGCAGGGAGGGAGGCAGGAAGGCAGGGAGATAGGGGGCTTGTTTTTTCCCAGGACCCTGGTGAGGCCTGGACCCACCCTAGGGGGACTTAGACTTGTAATTGAAGGGGGGCAGAATTTCCCACCGCACCCCTCCTGGGACCCTTCCCCTATCCTTGAGCCCACAGTTCTCATTGGAATCCAAGGGAAAGACCCGGGCTGATTGAGTTTTCTTGTCCATGAAAAGGAGATTAACTCTTAATGAGTTCACATCTGAGCCGTTTCCACTCAAGTGAACACTCATCTTTCCCTTAGCCTGGGACCACAAGGGCGGGGACCTCCAAGCCTCCCTGAAAGCCAATGCTGCACACTCCCCTTCCAAACCAGGGGAAGTGCAGCCGGAGCTTGGCCGCCAGCCCTCGCCCCTTGGGGAGCGCCGGGGACTCGCGCAGGGCCAGGAGATGACCACCAGAACGGCGGCTCGCTGCTCAGTCCTCTGGAGGAGGAGTGGCCCCCTCTGCTGCCCGTGAGGTGGCCTCCCTTTGGGCCTTCATGAAGCTGGTGGAGCTCCTTAGACTCTAAGCACCCTGAGGGCAGGGGCTGCCCTCCACCGTTCTCGGTCTCCCTGACTCTTAGCCCAGTGACTGGCACACAGTGGGTGCTTCATAAGTGTCCACAGAATGAAGTCCCCGGTGCGAATCACAGTTCTGCTTTAGCAGGTGAGGAAGCAGAGGCGTGACCTGAGTCCCCGAGTTCGTATGGAGGGGTGCCGATTTCACCTAGACGTCCACGCATCTATCACTGTGCTTCTATGGGGTCCCTTCTCCTTGCCTCCTAGAGTTATGGCCTCGTTGGATGCTGGCAGTGACCCTGGGAGGTGAGAGCTGCCACTGCCCCCACCTCATACAAGAACGGAGGCAGGCAGAGGCTTAATGAGCTTGTGTGGGTTGGGAAGGCCCCCCCTCCCCTCAGGAAGTCCCAGAGGAGCTCAGTGAGCGTCAAGGACAGTGGGGGAGGCCCGAGGGCCCCCCACCACCACTGCTACTACTACCGCCCATCCTGCCAGTGAACGGGAGAGGGAGCACGCCCGTAGGGAGCTTGGCCTTTGAAACACAGCAGTCCAGAAGCTTGCTTTGTGCTTGGGAAGGGTGCCAGAGGAGCTCTAAGGGAGCAGGCCTTGTGCAAAAATGGGGCCCACCACCACAGAAATCTGACCAACAGGGAAACTGAGGCAAGATTCTGGGGCTGAATGAGGGCAGAGGAGAGCCAGCTGTCTTGGTCTCCTGGGGCAGGAGCCAGGCAGGTCTCCCAAAGGCCCAGAGCCAAGGAGCCACAAGCAGTGACCTACAGGTCCAGGGAGGTGGGCTTCCCTCTCTGGACACACAAAACATAACAAGAAAGTGCTTTTCTGGCCCACCTGAGCTGGAGCCAACCTGTCCTTGCAGGGCTTCATGGGGGCAGTTGGGGACTTACTAGATAGAACATGGGGCCCTAGTGCAGATCCAGCCCCAGACACTGACTAGCTGAGTGACCCTGGGCAAGTCACTTAACCTCTAACTGCCTCAGTGTCTTGGTCTGTAATAGCACCTACATCCTAGCTCTGTTGTGCAGCTGAAATGAGATAACGCACAGAAAAAGCGCTCTAGACTCTCTGGCTGTCCAGCACCACCACCAACAACCAGTAACAATAAACATAACACAGCCCAGAGCTGCAGCCTTGAGGCCAGCACCTTCAATCACAAGGGAGAAGCAAGTGTGGGGGACAGTCCAAAGCCTCACAGAGCACCTGGGACACGGAGGCACAGACCAGAGCACTGCACAGCCTCAGGGCAGTGTCTCAGGCCTCCCTCCTCTGCCTCTGACATGTCCCCAGCTGGTCCAGTCTCTACATGAGGGGGAGCCCCCTGTGTCCTGAGGGAGCTCATCCCACCTGGTCACAATAGTGTTGAGGTCACATAAAGTGTTGAGGTTTAAGGTTCAGGGGGGCACGAGACCCCAAAATACTGGGTCCTGCCAAATGAATTTGACTCGAGTCTTCTCGCAGTCCAAGTAAAGCAGAGTTTATTAAAGGCTCGCCATAATGGGCAGACTCCTGGGGAGCCTTGGTATCAGTGAGGCTCGTGCTGGACAAGCGGCCCCAATCATCGGACTCAGAGGGAGATCATTCTCCGCTCCCTCAGGGAGGCCCAGAAAGCGCCAGAGGCCTCTAGGGGGATCGAGAGGAGGGGTTTGGGGAAGGTCTTCAGGAGGAGTCAGATGAGGTCAGACTCCAGTGATGAGAGATCAAGGGTGGGAAGGGGCTGGAGATGAAAGACTATGGAGGGCTAGGCTAGGCTAACGGTGTGTAGATGCTTTGGGAGGATGGGGGCGGGGGCTAGCTGGACAAGGGAGGGCTAGGCTAGTCACAGAGATTTGGGCTTGTGGCCCCAGGCAAATGCTTTCGGTGGGAAGATTCAAGGAGAGCTCAAGGGGGTTCCCAGAGCCTGCACCTCATCAATAGGGACTCACTAGTTCCATACTCCAGGAAAAGAGTGACAGTCGAGACAGAGAGTGAGTGGGCTCCAGAGAGAGAGTCAGGACCAGTCAAAGCCCTCACTGCCTCAGTGGTTGTCCCATTTTGGGAAATAGTCCCCTGGGGATTTGCCCAGATGTCAAGGTTTTAGAGTCATCTAAAGTGTTGGGCTGCTAATTCCATGGGCACTAACTCCTTAGTCTTCAGTTCTTAACTTCAACCTGAAGCCCAGCATTTCCCCAGGCATGGTCATGGATGGGTACCAGCTTAGCACATGGGGGCCACCTCTGGCCTCCTCAGAGCCAACAAGCCAAATAAGACGCTGCAGCCAGGCTCACTGGCCATTGTGGTCAGGTAGGCAGGGGTGGCATGGCTTGGTCCATGCTCCAAGGCCAGCGTTGGCTCAGAACTCTTCCCTTGAGTTTTCAAGCCCTCGAAAGTGAAAGTGGACAAGAAAACATTCAGAGTCTGAAGTTCCAGTTTGGAATTCTTGGCAGACTGACTGCTCAAAAGGTTAGTTCAGGTGACTTCCTGAAAAAAGCAGAATCAAAGAAACTCCCCCAACATTTCATCGTCATTAGAAAAATACAAGGAATAAATTAGCATATAGAACATAGACCCATCTCTGCCTCTATGCGCATGATCATTTGGGGAAGGGTGTGTGTGTGTGTGTGAGTGTGTGGTGTATGGGAGTGTGTGTATGTGTGTGAGTGTGTGGCATGTGTGTGAGTGTGGGGTGTGTGTGAGTGTGTGGTGTATGTGTGAGTGTGTTGTGTGTTTGAATGTGGTGTGTGTTTGAGTGTGGTATGTGTGAGTGTGTGAGTGAGTGTGTTGTGTGTTTGAATGTGGTGTGTGTGTGAGTGTGTGTGTGGTGTGTATGTGTGAGTGTGTGTGGCATGTGTGTGAGTGTGGTGTGTGTGAGTGTGGGTATGTGTGAGTGTGTGGGGCATGTGTGTGTGTGTGGTGTGTGTGAGTGTGTGTGTTTGTGTGTGTAGGTGCTCTATTCTCCCAAACTAGATTCTAAGCTCCATCAAGCCAAGCCCATTTTTTCTTTTGCATGGCCCTGGCCTATTGCACAAAGCTTTGCACAAACTAAGTCTTCAATGAATGGTTATTGAACGAAAGAATGAATGAGACTGGGAGGCCCCAAAGGCAAGGACACTCTCTGACCTTTCTTTGTAAGCCCAGTCCTTAATACAGTGCCTGGCACATGGCAGGTGCCTAATAAATGCACACTGCCTGACTGCCTGACTGATGGTCAGGAAGACCCGCTTCCCAGCCCAGAGCATTGTCCACGGTGCTTCCGGAGGTGGCTGCAGGTAGCCCTCCTGGTTCTGCCTCTTGGGGCTCTCAGGGGAGGGGTTGAAATGGTGAGGAGGATTTTTCTGATGTGTGGTGGTCAAGAAGCCACTCAATGTGTGTTATTATGTAGCCTGACCTCTGTCGGGCTCGTGAGTAGCCCAACCTTGACCCATGGGACCAAAAGCAAGAGAAGTGGGGTCCCTTCTCTAACCACAGTTCTCACAATGTTCCTCCTGGCACACTCCGAGTGAGGAAGCAATGCCTGCCTGCTTTGGCTGACCTGAGCCTTGCGGATGGACTGCCAGAACTTCTGATAGTCAAGAACCACCTTCCTTTGACCTCGCTGGGCTTCTCCCTCTTATGTCAGCATAACCAGGAGGAAGAGGGCATTGCTCTGGACTCAGTGGAGGGCTGCTTCCAGAAAGCCTGAAACCGCTTCATTTCACAGTCCTATTGATGCCACCTTCTTATTCAGCTCAGAGCTCTGCTGAGGGAGGCAGGTCAGCAGGCATTTATTAAGCACCGATTGTGTGGAAGGCCCTGTACCCACTGGCGGGAGTCCCCATTGCTTTCCATAAAATGGACCCCGTGGGGACAGAGTGCCTCCCTGCTGAGGCCAATGGTAACATCTGGATACTAGAGGGTGTGTTTGCCAGAGTCTAGGGCTGCAGAGCAGATGGGCAGCTATCCGCCCGCAGCCTCTGTCCTTTACTAGACTGGGAGTCACCTGAGAGCAGGGTCAGCCTTCTCTGTAATCCCAACAACTAGCCCATTGCCCGGCACATAGCAGGTAATTAATAAAATGTAACTGGCTGCCCCCAGAATCTCTAGAAACACTTCAAGTCAGTGAGTTTAGGGAAGCCAGGAGGGTCCTAGAAGAACCCATGAAGGGCCAGAAACTGACCTCAGAGACCAGAGCTCTGGTCATCATGCCTTCAATGTCCTCACTATCATTGCAATCAATGTCGGTGCCCAAATGTTCCCAGAGAGCATCATCAAAAGGGCCAAGTTGGGAGGGACTTGAGGGAGTCTGCTCGAGAACCACTTCAGAAGAATGAGGCACACAAAGTTTGAAAAGTGCCTTGTATCTGTGACCTCCCTGGATCCTCACACCAACCTGGGAAGTCAATGCTATGTTTGTCTTTTTCCATTTAGGGAAACTGAGGCCAGAGGTGATATGATTCATACAAAGTCACAAGTTAGGAAACACGTGAAGCCAGATTTAAACTCAGGTCTTCTTGATGGAGGCAGCTAGGTGGTGCAGTGGAGAGAATACCAGGTCTCAGGCCAGGAAAACCTGAGTTCAAATCCAGTCTCAAACACTTACTAGCTTTATGACTCTTGGTAAGTCACTTAACACCATTTGTCTTTGTTTCCTCATCTGTAAAATTATTTGGAGAAGGAAATGGGAAACCAGCCCAATATCTTTGCTGAGAAAAATCCAAATGGGGTCACAAAGAGGTGGATGTGAGTGAAAAACAAATGAACACAACAGCAACAGCAGAAACTTCTTGATTCCAAGTCCACTGCACTGGCCAGCAGGCCAGCTGCCCCCGCTCACCCAGTGCCCCACAGGAGGAAGCAGCAGGGCAGGGAGCAAGCCCCTTCCTCCCCTGGGAGCATCTGACCTGGATGATCCTCTGACCACATTTGTGTCTCCAGAAGGAGCCAAGCAGCATCAATTAGTGGGAAACGTTAGGACCATGTCTGAAATGGAAGGTGAGAGAATAGAGCTGTGAAAGACTGTGCATGGGCTTCAGCAAGAGAGGAGAAAAAGAGCTGAATTGATTGCAGTTGTCGGACTTTTTCTGGAAAAAGCAATGTCTGGGGTGATGTCCTGGGTAGAGAGCGCCTGACAGATCACCAGGCTCCACATCCTCAATAAGCCAAGGGGCCAAGGCAACAAGCCTTGTCAAGCGCACCCCTACTATGTGCCAGGTGTACCATGTGTTCGTGCTGAGAATACAAAGAAAGGCCAAACTATGGCCCCTGCCTTCAAGGAGCTCCCAGTCTAATGGGGGAGAGCACACGCAGACACCTAAGTACAAACAAGACTGAGACAGGATCAAAGAAGAGTGTTCGGTTCTCAGCGGATGCCTGACCTTTGATGGGGTGGGCTTCCACTAGAGGTCATTGGGTGCCCAGAAGGGCTCCTCTGCCTTCAATATGGAAGCCTCCCCCAAGGGCATGGATCACAACTCAGCTCAGCCTCCTCCTCCTGCGTGGGGAGGGGGGCGGGCTTTAGTCCTGTCCAGAAAGATACTGGGTCATGACCTCCCTAGGAAGTAATGAGGGAGAGGTAGGAAGAAGCTGCTGCTGCTGCTGTTGCTGTCATCGTAGCAACAGAAGTGTGAGAGAAGATGCCCAGGGTAGAGATTTCCATGTGGAAATGACTTACAAGTCTTCTCACCCTGGGGTGCTCCGCCAAAGCCATGGCAGGAGCGAGTGACAGAGCCGCGTTCTCCAAGGGCAGGTCAGACCTTTCTAACGCTTTGCCGGATGACCCTGATAACAATCACAATTATTATTGTTATCAGTGATAATGGTGATAAGTGGCGTGCTTCAGCTTTTGCCAAACGCTGTACATCGATTAGCTTGGTTTAGCCTCATGGATTATCTAAATTTTACAGATGAGGAAACTGAGGCAAACAGCAGTTATTTTTCCAGTTGCATAGTCACATGAGTGTCTGAAGCTGGATCTAAAGTCAGGTTTTCCTGACTCACAGTGCAGTGCTCTCTCTGGTTTGCCACCCGGCTTTAGGGATGCCAGAATAGAAGGAAGGGGCATTTCATGGATGCCATTCCTAGTAGCAAAGGGAAGATTAAGAGAGAAGAAGACTATGGCACAGAATAAAAAAAATATATGTGATTAAAAGAGATGAGTTAGAAAAGTACATTATGTTTAGAAATGCCATAGATAAAAATAAATGTTAGCATCAACTACATAGGAAAGAAATAAAATAGTCTAGCTACTTAAGAGAAAAGAAATTCAAACCACAGAGAGTAAAGAATAATGGTTACTGAGAACTTCAATGCCCCCTTTTAAGACCTAAACAAATCTAACAGAAAAACTAAGAAGAAGAATGTTATGACCTGATGTATAATTTTGGGAAAATAATAGACATAATTTGGATCATTACTTAATTACAAATAAAATAAGTACTTTGTCTGATTTCATGACATTTCTACAAAAACAAATCAGGTGCTAGGGCGTAAAGGATGCATAAACTAATGGAGAAGATGAAAATGAGAATAGGGTGTACTTACAACAAATTAAAAATATGATCATAAACGGAAATATGAAGGAAGTATTCAGACAAGAAGAGATTAAGTAATATAATATTAAAGGCTAGAAGAGTCAAAGGAGATGTGATAAAAGCAAAAAGTTTATCTAATAAAATTATAACCAGACCATAACATGCTATTATTTTTGGAAAGCAGCTAATGATGTCTTGAGGAGAAAATTTGTTGGGCTAAACCCTATCAACAATTAAAGAGAGAATGAAGGAACAATGACATGAACAGACAAATTTTTAACAAGCTAAATATATTAAAAATAAAGACAAAAATAAAAATTCTTAAAACCTCAAAAGACCTTGAATTTCAGGGCTCAGAGTATGCTTGAATGGTTTCAGGTCCATTTGGCAACGGGCATGTCCCAGGGATTTGTGTTGTTTGGGTCCTTAGATGCTTATTCCTAACATGTCCCCTTGATCTGGATAAATGACCATAAAGCCTTTCTTGGTTGTTTGCTTTTGGTTTCTAAAGAAGAACATTGGTGCATTCAGAGAGATTAGGCAGGAATCATTTTCTATTTTGGATGAAAGTCTGTTTTGAAAGCTGTCTAAATCTAACACACACTTATATGAGAAGAGGTTCCATTCCTTCCAAGAAAAGTGGTCTAAGGATAGAATACAAGGTCCTCAAAAGAACAAATACAAATCAACAGAAAATAGTTCAAATCTTCTAACACCTAAGGAACATAAATGAAAAGAACTCTGAGATCTTCCTGTGCATCCACGAAATTGGCAAAGATAGTTTACAAAAAAAGAGTGATGAAGCTTCAGTCTGTGGGAGTGAGAGAAACTGTATTCGGCAGCACAATGAGGATGGACACAATCTTTCTGTGAAGGAGTTCGTGGTCTGAGAGAGTTATGGAATCGATCCTACACTTCCACCCAGTGACCCCACTAGAGGATCACTGCCCTAAAGAGGTCATAAGAAGAAGGGAAACAGACCTGAGTTTTACAAAATATCTTTCTTTCCCTAGCATTTGTATTTGAAATACTTTGGAAAAAAGCTCTGTGTCCAAGGATCAGCAAGTAAGATCAGCTAATCAGTGATGTGGGGTGAAGAGAATGGAATGTTATTGAACCACTAAATAGGGGCATATAGAAAGATAAAAAGACTAGTCTAGTGGAATCTAGCAAAGAAGGAAGAATGTGAAAACTAACAACAAAAAACATACACATGAATCGCTCCTCTGAAATGAGACGATGGTTATGGAAACAGGAGTGATTCCCTGAGTCGTTGAAGGGTCCACAAGAGACAAAACTCTCCGGCCACGACTGCAGATGCTGTCTTGGGAACAGGAGCTAAGTAAAGCTAAAGTGGTCTCAAAAACAAACTAGTCCTAGAATATTTGAAGAATGAATGTTCCCCCTCCACAACCTTCTAGTTTTACTGAAGGGCTCACTTTTCTGATTACTGTCATATCTATGTTGGACCCTGAAGATTGAAGAAGGAAAAGGGAGACTGCCAGTCTTGAGGCTAATAGTTAGTTTCCTCTTTAATGATTCTGACAGATCAAACTGAGAACATCTTCCATTGTCCAGGTAGATAAGTGGGGTGCTCAGAGTAAGGAAGCGTCACTTGAACCAAGGTGTTTTATGCAATAGCCAATGAATTATTGGAGACTGCTGAGGTCGTGGGCTCACACTGTTTGCCATGTTCTCACCCAGAACTCAGCCAGGCTTTTGAAGCTACAATTATGAGGAGCACAATATTTACAGCATTCCTGACCTGATAGGCCATTCGGTCCAGCCTTGCCCTTTTGTTAAGTTCCATGCAGCCACAATAAAGGACTCACTGAGGAAAGCACATGTTGACGCTGGCATTTCTACTAACAATTCTTCCAATGTTCTGGGAAAGTTTTCTCCAAAAGTTCCCCCAAAGGCTGATGAGACAAAGTCAATCTCAAAAGCCTCACAAATCTGCAGAAAGCTAGCCCTGGGCTGTTTGGCTGCCAGGCCACTTTCTACACTCCCGTGTTTTCCATTTACCCTGCTTCTTTCACAGGTTTGGGTTCTAGAGATTAATGCGAAGGTAACTTCTTCAGTGGGTGAACTTCCTCTGTATCTCTGTCAGGCTAGAAACACCAGAAAGCATCTTCTGAGAGGTTCAGTTTAATGGAAGATGAGATCTATGATGCTGACTTAATATCCGATCCTCAAATCCTAGATGTTTTGGATTCCATTGTGGTCTGATTCATGTCTATAATTAGCTAGCGCATCCTTGGGCACCCACCAGAATCCCAGATTTTCTCTTCAGGACATAAAACTTGAAGGGCCTAGCTCTTCAAACAAGGACCATTAATTTCTCATAGCCATCATTTGATGGATAGAGGTGGCAAAGTGGTTTAGTGGGTGGAGTGTTGGATTTAAGTGTAAGAGATGAATCGAACTTTTGTTCCCACAGAAAACATGTTGTATATGTAATAGCAGAAAGTTTTATTTGCTGCGGAATGTAGGAAAACAAAGTGATTAGAAGGCAAGTCTTGGGAATGTGGCTTAACACTTCACTCAACAGGATGTGGGTGCCTGCTTATCAGCAGATCTGAAGGTCAACATCTCCTTCCTTGTACTTCCAGTAAAATCTAGGGATTGTCTTTTGTGTCCAGGAGGAGAACTTCATTCCACAACACTGTCTGGGATATTGGGACTCTTCTTATGTCAATGATGAAGGAAACTTCAACATCCTGGGTTCAGCCAGTGAACCCAATTATCAAGTGAGAAAATTCCTTTACAAGAATGTATGATTTGTCAGTTCTTTACTAAATAAAGTATAAAGGAAATAAGAATTGGGGTGTGGCTGAAATATGAAATGTTATCAGAGGCAGAGACCCACATGGGTGGGTTTTTGGCATTTTCAGGTAGGCTGTGAACCCTGAAACTCTCAACCAGTGGGAGCGGGGAGGGAATGAGAACCCGGACAAACTATGAAAATTAGGTATTTGCCTTAAACAAACGTGCCTATGTTTAGGTTACCCGCCTTTGCAAGAATGTAATAAATGCCTTCCTGGGTTCAGAGGTTAATGTCTTAGCCTTTTGTGAGCACATTTCTCACATTAGGAAAAGCTGTGTTTGACCTCCCTGGGTGTTTAGCAGCTGGGTGAAGCCTGCCTCTCTCAGCCTCAAGTGCCTTACATGTAAAATAGGGCAAAGAGTACACACTCACCAGAGATCTCTAAGCGTCACCTAAGTGGACAGGACAGATTCCAGAGGGAGCCCAGCATGACGTCACTCACTGGAGAAAAAGATTCAGGGAGGAACGAGTTACGAGTTCTCCTCCAATGAATATAGAAAGTCACGGACATCTTGGCTTATAGATAGGTGTCCCGTAAGTAGTCTCTAATGTTCAGTAGGCAAATGCAAACGGCATTTTTTGGTAACATTTTGCATGTTACATAGCAAAGGAGTCTGGGTGTGGGGAGGGGAAGTGAAGAGCAGACTAACTCCAGGAGCTCCAGGAAGCCTGCCAGTGTGGGGAGGCCCATGGTATCCACTGCCTTGGGCCACTGTGAGTCAGTTAGGGATGACTTAGTTTCCTTCTCCTATTACAAGTTGAGCCCATTCTTTATAAAAGGGGAAAGGGTGTCAGCTCTCCAGCTGTCCACATTATCCCCTTTTAAAGAGACCAAGACAGCCCCCAGCTAAGGGCACCCTTGGGTTCCAGCAGGAGGGAATCCTGTGTCCAACCCTGGGGCAGAGTCTCATAGCTCCCTCCGGTATTCAGAAACCAGAGATTGGAATTCTAGCTGTGTAGGGACGGTCCTATTTTGGCCAAAGAGATAGTCCCCATGGAGAGATGAGTTATGTGACTGAGGGATGGGACTTCCTGACACCAAGCCTCCTAGAAAGGGGAGGAGGGATTTCCTATAGGATGCTGAGCCTCTCCAAAGTTAGGAGAGCCAGCCTTCTAGTAAGGAGGGGGCAGGGGTTTGTGCTCAGATGTCTCTATACTTTGAGAGGAAAATGATAACTAAGGGTGGGAGCGAACCACCCCATCATTTGCAGCTCCCCATACGGGATCATCAGAGCCCTGAAGAACAAAAGGAGGTCCTAAGAGCTAAGCACCCCCAGACCTGTGCATCTGAATTCTTGTCTTTGTGGGCTAGTGTCCATTGTCATACCACCCCCTGCCTGCTAAGGTCACTGGCTCTTGGTAGTTTGGTGAGGGTGACAAAGGAAAGAGCTGGAGCCCATCCTATTCTGCTGGTTCTCTGTTATAGCCAATCGTCCCTGTCCCTAGGAAACTGTTACCAGGCTTACTAATGAGATTCTCACCCCCAGGGCCATCTTGCCCCCATTCTATGTGGGTATTTTTTTTCTTTTGAAATTTAATTTCCTTGTCTCTGCTTCTTGGCTCCAAAGATTCTATCTCTAGACCAGACACAGTTTCTTTGGGCTTGGGGTTCTCCACATGCGGTTTTCCTCCTTAGCCACTCATGGCTTCATCAAGCCCATCCCGTCAAGTTGTCCCCATCAGACTCTGTGGTCCTCTGTCCATTCCATGCTCTCATTCAGTGCCATCACCACTGTGCTGAGTGCAGCCACCCCAACCTGACCTGCAAAGCTTGCATGCCCAAGATGAGATCCTTCTTTCTGCCCCACAGTGATGCTTGTCATTGCCAACAAGTCACATCCCAAAGGGTTGCTTTATGCCTCCTCACACACCGGTCTCTTCTGTCACCATTCCTGACTTCTTATTCCTACTGTCCACTGGCAAGGCAGACCACTTGCCCTCTCACTGAATACCTGCCCTTTAGCATGTGGCTGAGCATATGGCCAGATGCCCTGGGAGGCTCTGAGGTGTCCAGGGTGAAGACAAAGAGCTGAGGAAGGAGTGAAGGCTAAGGGACTCCTGTCACCATCAGAGCTTGGGGTCTCCTGCAAACCAGTCTGCCCAGCCGTCACATGGGCTCCTGTCACCATCAGAGCTTGGGGACCCCGATAAACCAGTCTACCTACCCACCACATGGGCTCCTGTCACCGTCAGAGCTTGGGGACCCCTATAAACCAGTCTGCCTACCCACCACATGGGTTCCTGTCACCGTCAGAGCTTGGGGACTCCTATAAACCAGTCTGCCCAGCCGTCACATGGGCTCCTGTCACCGTCAGAGCTTGGGGGCCCCTGCAAAACAGTTTGCCCAACTGCCATGTGGTCACCCAGACCAGGGGTTGCCAACTGAGCTGTCTGAGCTGGCAGCTTCCCAGCACATTCTCCAGAGTAAATTCCACATTACTTACAACTTTGCTTCCATCTTGTTCAGCTTTCTAAATGATATTTTTCTAACTTTATAGGTGCTTTTTCCCTAACTTGATAACCTCCTAATAACCCTTATCTATTTAAAGCTAACTTTTGATGCCATTCCCCGTCATGAAACTTTTCTTGATTGCCCCATCACCCCTCTCCATTGTTACTATCTACCCAGAATATTCAGAATTTACCTACCATTGCAGAGTTTGCAGACCCAGCAAGGGGTAAAGTCCCTGAGAGCAGGACAGTTTGGGGCTTTTGCTCCTCATTTCCCAGTGCTAGGGAGATGCTGAATAAGTGTTCATAGCTTGTGTTCTGCCCGAGCAGGGCTTTGGAATCTTCCAAGCAATGCCTTCGGCACTCTGCACCTGTATGTTCAGAGCAGTGAAGGACGTCATTCAGTAACTCACTCTGCCACTCATCACGCATCATTGTCATGTTCCCAGGGCTCTGTGTGCTTCTGTCACTGCAGATAATCCCTAACCTGCTTCCTAAACCATGATTAACCAGGTGTTTGGGGAGTCACTCTGAATTAGCTTTGCCTGGAAAACTCGGTGACTCACCTTATCAAGTATGAGACTGCAGCCCAAATATTTGACTGTCACTGTATGTCTTCAGATATTTCAGAATCGTGTATGAAAAAGAAAACAACCAAGAAATTCAGCAGATCAGGTATTGAATCCAGTTCAGCCCAATACCATGTTTGTCTATACTGTGATGCTTCTCTACCCATACCCCCAACACACACACACACACACACACACACACACACACACACACACACATGTCCTCTCACCAAGACTCTGCTCCACCCTCCACTCTGGGGCTTCCACTCTCATTTTCTTTTTTTTTTTAAGCAATTGGGGTTAAGTAACTTGCTCAAGGTTACATGGCCAGGTGTTTCTGGGTGGGTGCTGAGTGTCTGAGCCCGGATTCGATCCCCCAGGTCATCCCGACCCTGGGGCTGGTGCTCTTACTCGCTGAGCCACCTGGCTGCCCCTAAGTAATTGGGGTTAAGTAACTTGCTCAAGTTCATGTGGCCAGGGGTTTCTGGGTGGGTGCTAAGTGTCTGAGCCTAGGATTCGATCCTAGGTCGTCCCGACACTGGGGCCGGTGCTCTTACTGGCTGTGCTACCTGGCCGCCCCTCACTCTCATTTTCAATGACTTGGGGACTAAGACTCAGACTGTAGGTCTGCCCTTGGCCATCATCTGGCTGGGCTCCTGACCCAGGGAACCTAGGCCCCCTAGTGGCCATGTTGGAAAGGGCAGCCCCCACAGCTTCCTTGTTCTCCCCTCTACTTGAGTCCCCACAGGGCTGGGCTCGATAGACAGCATAGGTCTCACATTGCCAGCGTCAGCAAAGGCTATTTATGTTCTGGGGTCCTCTCCTGACTTCCTCCCTAATCTTCCAGGATACCTGAAACAGGGGGTGGTGAATACTTCCTTAAACTTTTCTGGGGATCTTTATGTCCACATCGAAGTGCATTGCCTCACAACTTGAACGAGGAAATGTACGCCTTGGCAGGTTGTACCACAGATACAAACACTATTTAAACTCCATACATGTAAGACATCATGCCATTATTGGGATCAAGCTTCTGACCCTCAAATTCATTTACCATGACTTTGCTCACTAGTGGACAGGCAGCTGGACAGGAATGTTAAGGATTGTAGCTAATACTTTTCTCTAGGAAACTTTGCTTCTGTTTTATTTTTATGCCCATCATGTTCTTGTTTTTCTCTAAATTCAACATGAGCAGATCAGTTAGCTTTCTGGCCAGTCCCTTTGATGCCTGGAAGACTAGGAAGGGTGCCCAAGCAAATTTGAGCCATGGGTGGTATTCCCTCACTTGCCTGTTGGCAACAGTGATTTTGCAACATCTTCATTCCTCCCTAATTGTCTCCATTTCTTTGCTTCATTTCTCTTGTTAAAGACAGATTTAAAAAATGAGTTCAATATCTCAGCTCTTTGCGAGGCATCATTAATTTCATGCCCTTCCTCATTCATTAGTCGACCAATTTTGCTCACATCTCACTTTTCCCTCTGGTGTTTGTGAAACGCTCTCTGTCTCTTTAACTCTTTTCTTACTTAGCCTACATGCCGCCATCTTTCCTTCCTGAGCAGCCTGAGTTGATTCTGAAGTGTTCATTCTGGGTTCCCCATTCTCCTCTCCATTCCCCAGATGTTGAGCCTTGTTCTAAGAAGACATTTTAGTATTTTCTGCATTTAGTACTTTCTGTCTTCACTATTCTGTCTCCAAGTCTTGCATCTAATTTGCCAATAAATACTCTGCGAGGCAGGAAATGTGAATATCCTCCATCCTGGGAAAGAAATGGCATCCAAGAGATTTAATTTCCACATTGCTGCATTTTCCCTCAGTTTTCTGCATGTTTCCTTCAGGCTGCTCTCCCTTGACCTTTGTTTTGCTGCTCACATTGGTTCTCAGTTTCTCCCCAAGTTAAGGAGCAGCTTCGCATTTTTGGACTGGGGCAAGATGCAATCCCCGGATTAGAGGGAGACTTCCTATAACAATTCCAGGGCAAACAAAGGGCATCCTTCATCATTCTGTGGCTGGAGCTCCCTGGTCTCTGCAAGCCCATGATGTGCAGGAAATGTGGCTTCTCTAGGACTATAACGTAGGGCGTGTGGTGGGTCACGAGGCAGGCACTCTGTGCTGACCAGTAGCTCTGCCCCAGAGGCTACAGCAGATGTGCAAAAGTAGCCTCTGCTCTGCCGGTGTATCTGTGCTCCCTGGAATCACAGGGTTCAGAGCACCAAGAAACCTGAAAACTCCAAGTTCAGCCCTTTCATTTCATAGATTAAAAAAATGCTATTGGTCTTCCCTCCAAAATAGCCAGGGATACAGAAGAAATTTGTGATTATCAGAATGTGTGATTGGCATAGTCAGCCCCAGCCAGTGGGCATGGGGTAACAAACCATGGCACACAACACTGAAAATCACATTTCTCTCTGTATACAGAGCTCCTAATCACTGAAGGACGGCACTTCTTCCTCCCACCACCACTGTGACACTCAAGGGTTAGAACTCTGCTACTGTTTGCCTGCAGTATACCCTTTGGGGCTCATTCGGGCCCTGTAGTGCATATGTGCAGGTCAAACTGACCCAGAACCTTTGGTTTGACCTAATGCTCATGACCAGCTAGAGGAAAACCCATTCCCGCCTTTGATTTCCAATGATTATTAGCTACAGATTAGCCCCAAGCATTGGTTGCTTGCTTGCTTGCTTGCTTGGTTGATTGTTGGTTGATTGGTTGGTTGGTTGGTTGGTTTTCTGCAGCCCCTTTTCTTGTGATGAAATGCTTTGCAAAATCATCATTGTCATTTATCATCAATATCATCATAGTAAGTAATACTGAACAGAGCCAGAATAATCTCTCTCCAAACCAAAGGAGACTCTCCTTGAGGCTGTTAGCTCTTCTCCTGCTCCTGGCTTCTGCTGCTTGGCAAGAAGAATCACTCTTCACTTGCCCTAACCAAGCATGGTCAGTTCACATAAACATTCACCACACTGGTTGGTAGAGACAGTAACAATACCTCCCCAATCAGTTCCTCTCCCTTCTTGGTCTCCCCTTTTAGTATTACAGGCAAATATATGTTCCCAAGGCTGAGATCTAACCATTGCTCTACAGTATTCAAAACTGCCTGTTGGGTCCCTAAATGCACACCTGCTCCTCAGTCTGGTGTTTGAAGTCCTGCACAATCTGGTACCAACTTGCTCTTCCCCTCCATTTCATCTGACCTCTTTTCCTATGTTCTGTATTCCAGTCAAACTGGCCCATTGCACATTGCTCAATCTTCATATGCCATTGCTAGCCAGACCTCCCCCGGGCTTGATCTGTACTTTCTCCTCTCAGTCACTGAGATTCTGCGCTTTCCTGCAAGGCCCAAAGCAGGTGCCACCCAATCTATCATCCCTAATGCTTCTCAGCTGAAAGTGCCAACAGGGATAATGGAAGTCCACTGAAGGCAGACACTAAATCTGTTCTGGCCTTGTATTCCCAGCACCTGCCCAGAATAAGCAATTATTGGATATTTGTTGAATTTAATCGAGGTCTCAAGAGTAAAACTGATGTGCCCAAGTCCCATGAGTAGTCAAGTAGCAGATTTGGGATGAGAGAAGCAATTTCTTTGTCTCTCAAAGTCAGGGGCCCATTTGTCATTATGATCTAACAAATCTTTTGTTTCTTTCCCTTGTCTTTCTTTTTATGTAAAATTGCATTTTATTATGAAAACAAAACAAAAACCATCAAGAACATTCCCAAGGGAAAGATGGGAGAGGCACGATTAAGACAAGGTGTTTTGAAAAAGAGCCAAGCTTAATCTGGGTTAGCAGTGTAGGAACTGACGTGATCTGCCTTGTACTAAGACAGTGCAGGTTATCAAGGAACACAGAAGTACTGGTCAAGTTCTGGAAACAGTTAAAGACACTGATAAGGTAGAACATGGCCAGAAGAGAGTAACCAGCATAGTGAAGGCTCCTGAGCATATAGCATGAAAATTTAGTCTGGGATCTGGGCAAGGAATTTAGACTATAGAAAAGAAGTGGTGGGGAAATAGACAGGTGTTTTCAATTATTTATGATTTCTACTCCTAGAAGGATTAGACTTGGGCTATTTCATCCCAACGGGCCAAAGAAAAGGTAGAAATTGCAACAAGGCAAATTTAGGCTCTGTGTGTGTGTATGGAAGGAGGCAGGAAAGAAAACAAATAAAAAACTTTCCTAAAATTGCAATTTGTCCACATACGGTGTAGGTTGAGTGGAAGGGTGGGGTCTTCCCATTCATCGGAGGTCTTCTAACAGAAGTTGAATAGTCACCTCAAGTTCGGCTACAGTGAGGGCTCTTTCCAGCAATGGGTAGGACTGGACACATGTGGGGGCACCTCCCGACTCACAACTTATTTGATTCTTTTCATGCTTCTTTTAAGTATTGTGTTCAAATGTCAGATTTTCGGTTTAACTCTGGTCTTTCCATCAGGAATGCTTGGAAGCCCTCTGTTTCATTAAATGTTCATTTTTTCCCCTGAAAGATTTCACTCAGTTTTGCTGGGGAGGTGATTCTTGGTGCTAATCCTCCCTCCTTTGCCATTCAGAATATCATATTCCAATTCTTTTTTACATGGAAGTCACTCAATTTTGTGTGATCTTGACTGGGTCTCCATGTTATTTGAGGTGCTTCTTCCTGGCTGCCTGCAGTATTTTGTCCTTGACCTGGGAGTTCTGGAATTTGACTATAATATTTCTGGGAGTTTTTTTTTATTTGAGATCTTCTTTTCAAGAGGTGATAACTGGATTTTTTCCAATTTCTTTTTTACCCTCTGGTTCTAGGATGTCAGGGAAGTTTTCCTTGGTAATATCTTGAAATTTAATATCCAGATTTCTTTTTTTTTAATCACAGCTTTCTGGTAATCTAGTAATCCTTAAATGATCTTTTCTTAATTTATTTCCCACATCATTTGTTTTCCTAGGAGATATTTCACATTAAAATTATTTTGATTTTTTACATTTTCCTTGATGTCTCATGGAGTCATTTAGCTTCCATTTCCCCAATACTTTTTTTCATTTTTTTCATTTCCCCAATTCTAATTTTTAAGAAATTATTTTCCTTCATGAGCTCTTGTGCCTCTTTTTCATTTGGTCAATTTGACATTTTAAGGAATTTTTTTCTTTAGTTAATTTTTGTACATCTTTTCCCCCCCATTTGGCCTATTTTTCTTTTAAAGAGGTTTTTTTTCTTCAGTGAATTTTTGTGCCTCTTTTACCATTAGACCAATTTTGTTTTATAAGGTGTTATTTTATTCAATTTTTGTGCCTCTTTTACCGAGCTGTTAGTTCTCTTTTCATAATTTTCTTGCATCAATCTCATTTATTTTCCCAGTTTTCCCTCTGCCTCTCTTATCTTTTTTCTTTAAATCTTCCAGGAATTCTTGTTAGGCTTAGATTCAATTAGGACTTTTTAATTGAGGCTTTTAGTGTTTTTGTATTATTGACTTCTTCTGAGTTTGTGTCTTCTCTGCCATCATAGTTGATTTTTAATGGTCAAGTACTTTTTTTTTATTTGCTCATTTTTCCAGCATATTTTGTGACTTTGAACTTTGTGTTGAAGTTGGGGTCTGCTCACGTGAGGGAAGGGAGGAACTGTCCCAAACTTCAGGCATTTTGGTGCTATTTTCAGAGCTAACTCTAGGGGTCTGCAAAATTTTGGTGCTTTCAAGATGGTCTGAACCTTGGAAAGGTGTGGTCTTGGTTTTCCTACTCTATGTGTTTATCTTACCTTGGAAGGGCCCCTGGCCCTCTGCAGCTGCACCTACTAGTTCCCCTGTGGGGCTGAAACTGTGACCAGGACCCTGCTCCCTTCTGCTGATCATGAGCACTCCTCTTTGCCCTGGAACTGTGACTCAAAACTGCTTATGGGTAATGGAGTTGCCAATCTAATGCAAGCCACCCTCAGTGCCAGCAAAGGTTCCATATAATGTCTTTCTGACCAGTTGTCTGACCCCTTACCATCTCTGAGCTCAGAGCTCCAGAAGGTGCTACTGGAGCTGTACCTGTCTGAATGCATTCTCCACCCTGGTGTCACAGACCTCTCCTATGGATATATCAAGTTTTCTTAGTCCAGAATAATGTCTCATTCTGATCACTTCAAAATTTGATTTGAGGCATTATTTCATTTTTATCTTTATTTTAAAGGTGTTTTGAGGGGAGTATTGGAAAAATTCAGCTGGCTTTCTGCCTCTAAACCACCATCTTGGCTCACCCCCAACCTTTTTATCTTTGGACAACTCCCTTATCTTTCCAAAGATTATGGATATCTTTCAGCAAAACCCCCAAATACCTACTCTCTATCTATACAGGTCAAAGCAATATTTTGTCCCTTAGATTGATCATACACTTAATGATCCATTTCAACAAGGGTTTTGGCAAATGCCCCGTCAGACAACTTCCGATGGGCTACTTTACTGCTGTGATTGCACTAGTCTTGCTGTAGTCGTGAAGATGCCATCACGGTGCTTGTCAGGCTCTTCGGACCATATCAAAACGTAGAAATCTCATCTCTGCACAAAAAGCCGAGACAGAAAAGCTAGCCTTTCGTTTCTTGACATTTATGGAATAAGACTACAGTGCAGTAATGAACTGTAATTAATTGGACCATGTGCTGTGGGAAGGTGTTCATTAGTTTATTATAACGAGACACACTTTATTTGTCAAGCTTTTGCCTGATTTGATAAGGTGAAGTCTAATTAGTCGTATAACTTTTATTTTTCTCAGTAATGAGCATATGCCTAAGGGCTTACTGCAAAAGGGGGCATTTTTAGAAATCCAAAAAAAAAATAGATCAAATTACAATCCAAGGGAAGTTTCAAAGTTTTTCCTTCAAGAGTTGAGTTGGTTGCTTTTCTTACACTGCAGAGCTGAAGACAGTTTTAAACCTCCAAGTTTTTTTTTCTGAAATTCATCTCAGCCTGTGCATGTTACCTATCTTTCCTGGACATTTATAAGCAACAGAACTCAAAAGCATCACTTGTATGTATGCCATGATGCCTCACATACTTTGCCCTCTCACCATGACTAAAAGGCCACTTGATCTCTTGAGAGGTGGTGGATGGTGAGAAGATCATCTCCAGATAGAGATGAGAAGTCACAGAAGAGACTGCCTTAGACTGGGACTTAATCAGAAGACTATGGTCAAGCTCTTGCCCCACAGGGTGGGAAGCAGGAACTTTGGGAAGATGGTGCTTCTCTGTAAAATGAAGATTTGGGGATGTGACCTCTCAAAACCCTCCCACTTCTGCCAGTCTTCATTTTACAAGTAAAACACCTAGGGGAGCCTTTTCTGCATCTGCCCATGTAAAGGAGGTTCCTGATGCAATCATGCCTCAGGTCCCTGCTCCAGCGCCCCCAGGGCACTCCTGCACTAAAGAGCACACCTAGCACGAGTCCCTTGGTTCCTGAATCCCCACCACAGGTGCCCTCTGTGGGACAGTGGTTCTGTCCCCCATGGTTCTGGCCATGGTTTCAGGAGCTGAGTCACAGAGCAGCAGCTTGAGCCTATCCAAGCTAGTGTCTGAACTATGCCACCACAGGACTGCTCAAAGTCCAAAAGGACAAATGCACAACTCTTTAGGCACAGCAGCAGAAAAAGATTTCCTAAGCCAACCTACTGAGAAAGGAGTGATATGCAGCCATTCCAAACTCTAAACTCAAGCCCCATTGTTCCTCATCCTGCTGCAGTCCTATTATATTAGCCAACCTATTGAGTCTTTTCATTATAGGTAACTAATATGACACCACTGTTATTTAATAACAAGCTCCTTCAGTTTCCTCTTGCAATTAGGGGATATGACCAATCAATTAATTGGGAAAGGAAGGAGGGAGGGAAGAGAAAGAAAGAAAGAGAGAGACAGAGAGAGAGAGAGAGAGAGAGAGAGAGAGAGAGAGAGAGAGAGAGAGAGAGAGAGAGAGAGAGAGAGAGAGAGAGGGAGAGAGAGAGAGAGAGAGAGAGAGAGAGAGAGAGAGAGAGAGAGAGAGAGAGAGAGAGAGAGAGAGAGAGAGAGAGAGAGAGAGAGAGACAGAGAGAGAGACAGAGAGAGAGAGACAGAGAGAGAGACAGAGAGAGAGAGACAGAGACAGAGACAGAGAGAGACAGAGACAGAGAGACAGAGAGAGAGACAGAGAGAGAGACAGA